>NC_034181.2:12206190-12483690 GCF_002021735.2 Oncorhynchus kisutch
TTTGTACCAATTAGACTTTGGTCTTATTCCCTGAGATCTGGATCTTCTCTGGAAAATCATTATTTTAGTATTTTTGTGGTTTACTGCCAGGGCCCAGGTCTGGCAGTACTGCTCTAGCAGGTCCAGGCTCTGCTGTAGGCCATGTGCTGTGGGTGACAGCAGGCACATGTCATCTAAAAAGAGTAGGCATTTAACTTCTGAATTGTGGAGACTAACACCAGGGGCTGAGGATTTTTCGAGAATAGTGGCCAATTCTTTGATGTAAATATTGAAGAGTGTAGGGCTCAGATTGCAACCCTGACGAAGGCATTATATGGTATTATTTTGGTGGACATGTTTATCTATCAGGGTGTGTAGGTTGTAAATATGATCAGTTGTGCGATGTTTTGGTATAAATCCAATTTGGCTTTTACTCAAGATATTGTGCTTATTAAGGAAGTTTAGAACTCTTACATTTATAATACTACAGAAAACCTTCCCCAGGTTACTGTTCACACAAATGCCTCTGTAATTGTTAGGGTCAAATTTGTTTATGAGTCCTTGATTCCAGATGTCAGGGAAATAACGTACACTCAGGATCAAATTAAACAGTTTTATTATAGCCAATTCAAATTTTGCACTAGTGAGTTTGAGCATCTCATTTAGGATGCCATCAGGTCTGCATGTTTTTTTTTACATTTGAGAGCCTGAAGTTTCTTATACAGCTCCTGGTCAGTAATAGTTTAGTTTCTTATAGAGCTCCTGGTCAGTAATAGTTTAGTTTCTTATAGAGCTCCTGGTCAGTAATAGTTTAGTTTCTCATAGAGCTCCTGGTCAGTAATAGTTTAGTTTCTTATAGAGCTCCTGGTCAGTAATAGTTTAGTGTCCTATAGAGCTCCTGGTCAGTAATAGGTTAGTTTCTTATAGAGCTCCTGGTCAGTAATAGTTTAGTTTCTCATAGAGCTCCTGGTCAGTAATAGTTTAGTTTCTTATAGAGCTCCTGGTCAGTAATAGTTTAGTTTCTTATAGAGCTCCTGGTCAGTAATAGTTTAGTGTCCTATAGAGCTCCTGGTCAGTAATAGGTTAGTTTCTTATAGAGCTCCTGGTCAGTAATAGTTTAGTTTCTCATAGAGCTCCTGGTCAGTAATAGTTTAGTTTCTTATAGAGCTCCTGGTCAGTAATAGTTTAGTTTCTTATAGAGCTCCTGGTCAGTAATAGTGTAGTTTCTTATAGAGCTCCTGGTCAGTAATAGTGTAGTTTCTTATAGAGCTCCTGGTCAGTAATAGTTTAGTTTCTTATAGAGCTCCTGGTCAGTAATAGTTTAGTTTCTTATAGAGCTCCTGGTCAGTAATAGTTTAGTTTCTTATAGAGCTCCTGGTCAGTAATAGTTTAGTTTCTTATAGAGCTCCTGGTCAGTAATAGTTTAGTTTCTTATAGAGCTCCTGGTCAGTAATAGTTTAGTTTCTTATAGAGCTCCTGGTCAGTAATAGTTTAGTTTCTTATAGAGCTCCTGGTCAGTAATAGTTTAGTTTCTTATAGAGCTCCTGGTCAGTAATAGTTTAGTTCTTATAGAGCTCCTGGTCAGTAATAGTTTAGTGTCTTATAGAGCTCCTGGTCAGTAATAGTTTAGTGTCTTATAGAGCTCCTGGTCAGTAATAGGTTAGTTTCTTATAGAGCTCCTGGTCAGTAATAGTTTAGTTTCTTATAGAGCTCCTGGTCAGTAATAGTTTAGTTTCTTATAGAGCTCCTGGTCAGTAATAGTTTAGTGTCTTATAGAGCTCCTGGTCAGTAATAGTTTAGTGTCTTATAGAGCTCCTGGTCAGTAATAGGTTAGTTTCTTATAGAGCTCCTGGTCAGTAATAGGTTAGTTTCTTATAGAGCTCCTGGTCAGTAATAGTTTAGTTTCTTATAGAGCTCCTGGTCAGTAATAGTTTAGTTTCTTATAGAGCTCCTGGTCAGTAATAGTTTAGTGTCTTATAGAGCTCCTGGTCAGTAATAGTTTAGTGTCTTATAGAGCTCCTGGTCAGTAATAGGTTAGTTTCTTATAGAGCTCCTGGTCAGTAATAGGTTAGTTTCTTATAGAGCTCCTGGTCAGTAATAGTTTAGTTTCTTATAGAGCTCCTGGTCAGTAATAGTTTAGTTTCTTATAGAGCTCCTGGTCAGTAATAGTTTAGTGTCTTATAGAGCTCCTGGTCAGTAATAGGTTAGTTTCTTATAGAGCTCCTGGTCAGTAATAGTTTAGTTTCTTATAGAGCTCCTGGTCAGTAATAGTTTAGTGTCTTATAGAGCTCATGGTCAGTAATAGTTTAGTTTCTTATAGAGCTCCTGGTCAGTAATAGTTTAGTGTCTTATAGAGCTCCTGGTCAGTAATAGTTTAGTTTCTTATAGAGCTCCTGGTCAGTAATAGTTTAGTTTCTTATAGAGCTCCTGGTCAGTAATAGTTTAGTTTCTTATAGAGCTCCTGGTCAGTAATAGTTTAGTTTCTTATAGAGCTCCTGGTCAGTAATAGTTTAGTTTCTTATAGAGCTCCTGGTCAGTAATAGTTTAGTTTCTTATAGAGCTCCTGGTCAGTAATAGTTTAGTTTCTTATAGAGCTCCTGGTCAGTAATAGTTTAGTTTCTTATAGAGCTCCTGGTCAGTAATAGTTTAGTTTCTTATAGAGCTCCTGGTCAGTAGTAGTTTAGTGTCTTATAGAGCTCCTGGTCAGTAATAGTTTAGTGTCTTATAGAGCTCCTGGTCAGTAATAGTTTAGTTTCTTATAGAGCTCCTGGTCAGTAATAGTTTAGTTTCTTATAGAGCTCCTGGTCAGTAATAGTTTAGTGTCTTATAGAGCTCCTGGTCAGTAATAGTTTAGTTTCTTATAGAGCTCCTGGTCAGTAATAGTTTAGTTTCTTATAGAGCTCCTGGTCAGTAATAGTTTAGTTTCTTATAGAGCTCCTGGTCAGTAATAGTTTAGTTTCTTATAGAGCTCCTGGTCAGTAATAGTTTAGTTTCTTATAGAGCTCCTGGTCAGTAATAGTTTAGTTTCTTATAGAGCTCCTGGTCAGTAATAGTTTAGTGTCTTATAGAGCTCCTGGTCAGTAATAGTTTAGGTTCTTATAGAGCTCCTGGTCAGTAATAGTTTAGTTTCTTATAGAGCTCCTGGTCAGTAATAGTTTAGTTTCTTATAGAGCTCCTGGTCAGTAATAGTTTAGTTTCTTATAGAGCTCCTGGTCAGTAATAGTGTAGTTTCTTATAGAGCTCCTGGTCAGTAATAGTGTAGTTTCTTATAGAGCTCCTGGTCAGTAATTGGGGAGTCCAGTGGATTTTGATTGTCCTTTATAGCTTTTTCTAATCCATTAAACAGTTACAAAGGCGTAATTCACCATTATTTGGGTCTCGGTGCTTTTGGTTTGACAGTGTTCTATGTTTTTTCCTTATAATTTTACAATCTGCATCAAACCAGTTGTCATTTAAAAAAAAAATCTATTTCAAATGTGCTTCTTTTGCCGTTAGCCTGAATATATTAGTCTTCCTTATTGTGAGTGAATGTGGTATCCAGAAAGTTATCTAAGAGTGTTTGTATATGTTGGTTACAGGTTGCTTTCTGCTTTTCTTCTGTGCTGTTTTGGGCCCATCTTTATGAATTTCTGATGTTGTACAGCTTACTGGGCTGTGAATGTGTGGTTGTTTCCATTTTTGTTCTTTTCAGGAACAATGTAATTTGGCTGTGATCCGACAGAGGTGTTAGTGGCTTGACAGTGAATGAGCTGAGAGAGAAAGGGTCCATGTCTGTGATCATATAGTCTACTGTACTGTGGCCAAGAGGTGAGCAGTGGGTGAATCTCCCCAAAGAGTCCCCCTGTAACCTACCATTGACAAAGTACAGACCCAGGCTTCTACAGAGCTGCAACAGATCCCTTCCGTTGTTGTTGACGGTGCTGTCACTGTTGTTTCTATGGGGGAGATGAAGACAGTTAGAAACAGTATGGCCTGTAATAAAGCTGTCCCCTTGTGTGCTCATTAGATCAGGTAGTGTTCCTGTGCGCGCATTTGTGTCCCCACATTTGTGTCCCCACATGTGTCTCTCGCTCTCTAAGGCTGCCACTATGACTCAATGAATAATTCAGTCATTAGCAGTCATTCTGGACATATCTGTTGAAAGGGGCAATCTGCAGTTCGAGCAATAACAAAGAGCTGAGGGACTGACCATCTGAGAGAGAGAGAGAGAGAGAGAGAGAGAGAGAGAGAGAGAGAGAGAGAGAGAGAGAGAGAGAGAGAGAGAGAATGCACCTGCACGAGACAAGGGACACATATACTTCTCCCCTGGGGGCTGTGCTGTGTGATCAGAACTGTGATTACTATAGATGGAAGCCATGTGATTCCTCAATGGCTTTTGTTCTACAAGGAAATTACATGTGATCAGAGCCTTGTGTGAGGTGATGTCATCTACGTTGCCTTTCAGTTGCCGATCTGCACTGAGCGTGTGTGTTTCGGGTCTATCATGACACCAAGTCAGGGGAGCCGCAAGCCAGATGAGTCTCGGACCAAAGAAGAGCTGCTGCCGCTGGCTACTGACTTCATAGACCAGTACTACACCTCCATCAAAAGGCAGGAGAGTTGCACAAACACCCTATACTTCAGTAATTTACATACCTTTGAATGTACTTGCATGCGTCCCTCATTGCCAGCATCCTCACCAGTAGTACAAATGTCATTTGTTTGTCCTCATATATACATGTGATTTAAATAGTACTCTAAAAATCTGTTACTTTAAAGTACCTCTTTCTCTGTGACACTCATGCCTGGGTGCCCATAATGTTTTTTTTATAACAAATAAAATGTATTTTATTGAGGGAAAGGTTTGGGGGAAAGGTTTGGAAACGGCTCATAATAATGTCCGGAACAGAGCCAATGGAATGGCATCAAACACCTGGAAACCATGGAAACCATGTGTTTGATGTATTTGATAACGTTCTACTGATTCCACTCCAGGCATTACCACAAGCCCGTCCTCCCCATTTAAGGTACCACCAGCCTCCTGTGGCTCACACATGCATATATATTCCTATACATTCAGGAAGAGCACAGCCTCCATATAATTCATTTCACAATAATAATGTATAGCTCTTTTTACTTGCACACAATATACTGTAGCTTGGTCACCCCAGCCCCAGGGGTCCACCGCGCTGCAGCGCCCCAACCCAACACACCCCCACGCTTCAGGAACTTTGTGAAACATTCTTTACTGACTTCGGGTGTACTAGGCCAGGGCCAGAATGACAATCCACAGGACGGTGGACCCCCGGGAGCAGGGGACAGAGCAGCCCAGCAGCTAAGAATAGCCTAAAGAGGTTTAGAGACTCTAAATGCAATTGTTCTGACATGACCCTTGTGTTTCCCCCGGCTCTGTCCTCCTGCCTGTGTATACTGTAACAGGTTTGGCTCGAAGGCCCACCTTGACCGGCTCGAGGAGGCGACTAAGGAGATAGAGGGTTCTGGAACGTACCAGCTAAAGGACACAGAGCTGATCTACGGAGCCAAACACGCCTGGAGGAACGCTTCCCGCTGTGTAGGACGTATCCAGTGGTCCAAACTACAGGTCAGTAACAACACTGTGTAGGATGTATCCAGTGGTCCAAACTACAGGTCAGTAACAACACTGTGTAGGACGTATCCAGTGGTCCAAACTACAGGTCAGTAACAACACTGTGTAGGATGCATCCAGTGGTCCAAACTACAGGTCAGTAACAACACTGTGTAGGATGCATCCAGTGGTCCATACTACAGGTCAGTAACAACACTGTGTAGGATGTATCCAGTGGTCCAAACTACAGGTCAGTAACAACACTGTAAGCAGTATATACAGTAGGGAGAACAAGTATTTGATACACTGCCGATTTTGCAGGTTTTCCTACTTACAAAGCATGTAGAGGTCTGTAATTTTTATCATAGGTACACTTCAAAAATCCAGAAAACCACATTGTATGATTTCTAAGTAATTAATTAGCATTTTATTGCATGACATAAGTATTTGATACATCAGAAAAGCAGAACTTAATATTTGGTACAGAAAACTTTGTTTGCAATTACAGAGATCATACGTTTCCTGTAGTTCTTGACCAGGTTTGCACACACTGCAGCAGGGCTTTTGGCCCACTCCTCCATACAGACCTTCTCCAGATCCTTCAGGTTTCGGGGCTGTCGCTGGGCAATACAGACTTTCAGCTCCCTCCAAAGATTTTCTATTGGGTTCAGGTATGGAGACTGGCTGGGCCACTCCAGGACCTTGAGATGCTTCTTACGGAGCCACTCCTTAGTTGCCATGGCTGTGTTTCGGGTCGTTGTCATGCTGGAAGACCCAGCCACGACCCATCTTCAATGCTCTTACTGAGGGAAGGAGGTTGTTGGCCAAGATCTCGCGAAACATGGCCCCATCCATCCTCCCCTCAATATGGTGCAGTCGTCCTGTCCCCTTTGCAGAAAAGCATCCCCAAAGAATGATGTTTCCACCTCCATGCTTCACGGTTGGGATGGTGTTCTTGGGGTTGTACTCATCCTTCTTCTTCCTCCAAACACGGCGAGTGGAGTTTAGACCAAAAAGCTCTATTTTTGTCTCATCAGACCACATGACCTTCTCCCATTCCTCCTCTGGATCATCCATATGGTCATTGGCAAACTTCAGATGGGCCTGGACATGCGCTGGCTTGAGCAGGGGGACCTTGCGTGCGCTGCAGGATTTTAATCCATGACGGCGTAGTGTGTTACTAATGGTTTTCTTTGAGACTGTGGTCCCAGCTCTCTTCAGGTCATTGACCAGGTCCTGCCATGTAGTTCTGGGCTGATCCCTCACCTTCCTCATGATCATTGATGCCCCACGAGGTGAGATCTTGCATGGAGCCCCAGACCGAGGGTGATTTACCATCATCTTGAACTTCTTCCATTTTCGAATAATTGCGCCAACTGTTGCCTTCTCACCAAGCTGCTTGCCTATTGTCCTGTAGCGCATCCCAGCCTTGTGCAGGTCTACAATTTTATCCCTGATGTCCTTACACAGCTCCCTGGTCTTGGCCATTGTGGAGAGGTTGGAGTCTGTTTGATTGAGTGTGTGGACAGGTGTCTTTTATACAGGTAACGAGTTCAAACAGGTGCAGTTAATACAGGTAATGAGTGGAGAACAGGAGGGCTTCTTTTTAAAAAACTAACAGGTCTGTGAGAGCCGGAATTCTTACTGGTTGGTAAGTGATCAAATACTTATGTCATGCAATAAAATGCAAATTAATTACTTAAAAATCATACAATGTGATTTTCCAGATTTTTGTTTTAGATAAGAATTACAGACCTCTACATGCTTTGTAAGTAGGAAAACCTGCAAAATCCGCAGTGTATCAAATACTTGTTCTCCCCAAATAAATATATATTTATATATTTAAATTCCGTACTCTGATATTGCTCAATCTGATATTTCTTAATTTCTTAATTATTTTTTATTTAGTTTAGATTTGTATGTATTGTTTTGCATTGTAAGGTATACTGCAGTTAGAGCTAGGGACATAAGTATTTCGCTACACCTGCGATAACATCTGCAAAATATGTGTACGAGACCAATACAATTCGATTAGATTTTGTCCAAACTAAAGCTAATATGCCACCAGTTATGAAGAAACATCTAAAATCCACTGGAATGGAGGTACATAACCCCCCCCCCCCCCCCCCCCCCCCCCGCCTCTCGTCATGATCTGTGTAATATGTCAATACATGTGACTAATTTGCACCTATCGGGTAAAGCACTGAATAGAAGGAAAGGTCAACTTTGAAAAATAAATTAATAAATGCATTGCAGAGGGATGTATTCCACCATTTTATTGCAATAACTTATTGGCTTTTATGTCTATATGCACCCTAACGGAGGCAGGGCAGACATCCCAAAGGTTAGGAGTAAAACCATCAAATATAGGCTGAGGATGAAAGAAGTGATATCTAAGATGAAACAAATCACACTGTAATGGAAAATAGAGTGATGCCACTTTCATTTATTTGCCTGACCATATAGCGTTAACAAGAAATGACAACATGCTTTTACTGAGGTCCTTGGATTCTTAAATATGTGTTGAATTTGAGTTGTTTCATGTGTGGTGACGTGATGAAGAACTTCAGGATGAAAGATTGCTCTCAATAAAACTGTGGTAGCATTCAAAATATTTGAGTAACATTCTTTAAATACATGTTTTTGTAACAGGTATTCGATGCCAGGGACTGCACAACGGCTCACGGAATGTACAATTACATCTGCAACCACATCAAGTATGCCACTAATAAAGGAAACCTGAGGTGAGTTGGTAGTGCAAATGTAGACAAATATAAAAGACCTAGCTAATAAAAGAAAGCCAACCTGTTCCTTTAAAAATTGCTGTTCATTTTCTCAAATCGTGTTTGTTCGTTTCCCTGTCCCTTTTCTCAGTGTTGTCTTTCTGTCTCTTTTCTGTCTCCTCTCCTCTCTATGTTCTGCTGGTCTGTCACTCACTTCCCTTTAGTTTAGTTTCTCCATCTGGATCTCTCTGTTTTCTATTTCCCTCCCTGCGTTTATTTTTCTGTCACCTTGAACCTCAGTTAATCTCTTCATCTCTCACTCTCCCTCTCCATCTCTTCCTCTCCACCTCTCCCTCTCCATCTCTCCCTCTCCATCTCTCCCTCTCCCTCTCCACCTCTCCCTCTCCATCTCTTCCTCTCCACCTCTCCCTCTCCATCTCCATCTCTCCCTCTCCACCTCTCCCTCTCCATCTCTCCCTCTCCATCTCTTCCTCTCCCTCTCCATCTCTCCCTCTCCACCTCTCCCTCTCCATCTCTCCCTCTCCATCTCTCCTTCTCCATCTCTCCCTTCTTCACTCTCCATCTCTCCCTCTCCATCTCTAACTCTCCATCTCTTCATCTCTCCCTCTCTCCTCTTCATCTCTCCCTCTTTCCCTCTCTCCATCTCTCCCTCTCTCCATCTCTCCCTCTCTTCATCTCTCCCTCTCTCCCTCTCTCCTTCTCTTCATCTCTCCCTCTTTTCCTCTCTCCATCTCTCCCTCTCTCCATCTCTCCCTCTCTTCATCTCTCCCTCTCTCCTTCTCTTCATCTCTCCCTCTCTCCCTCTCTTCATCTCTCTCTCTCTCCTTCTCTTCATCTCTCCCTCTTTCCATCTCTCCCTATTTCCATCTCTCCCTCTCCATCTATCCCTCTCTCCATCTCTTCCTCTCCACCTCCCCCTCCTCATCTCTCCTTCTCCATCTCTCCATCTCCATCTCTTCTCTCCACCTCTACCTCACCATCTCTCCCTTCTTCACCATCTCTCCTTCTCCATCTCTTCCTCTCCACCTCTACCTCACCATCTCTCCCTCTCCATCTCTTCCTCTCCACCTCTCCCTCTCTCCCTCTCCATCTCTTCCTCTCCATCTCTCCCTCACTATCACTCTCCATCTCTCCCTCTCTCTCCTTCTCTTCATCTCTCCCTCTTTCCATCTCTCCCTCTCTTCATCTCTCCCTCTCTCTCTCCTTCTCTCCATCAAATCAAATCAAATCAAATCTATTTATATAGCCCTTCGTACATCAGCTGATATCTCAAAGTGCTGTACAGAAACCCAGCCTAAAACCCCAAACAGCAAGCAATGCAGGTGTAGAAGCACGGTGGCTAGGAAAAACTCCCTAGAAAGGCCAATACCTAGGAAGAAACCTAGAGAGGAACCAGGCTATGTGGGGTGGCCAGTCCTCTTCTGGCTGTGCCGGGTGGAGATTATAACAGAACATGGCCAAGATGTTCAAATGTTCATAAATGACCAGCATGGTCGAATAATAATAAGGCAGAACAGTTGAAACTGGAGCAGCAGCACAGTCAGGTGGAAGTTGAAACTGGAGCAGCAGCATGGCCAGGTGGACTGGGGACAGCAAGGAGTCATCATGTCAGGTAGTCCTGGGGCATGGTCCTAGGGCTCAGGTCAGTTGAAACTGGAACAGCAGCATGGCCAGGTGGACTGGGGACAGCAAGGAGTCATCATGTCAGGTAGTCCTGGGGCATGGTCCCAGGGCTCAGGTCCTCCGAGAGAGAGAAAGAAAGAGAGAAGGAGAGAATTAGAGAACGCACACTTAGATTCACACAGGACACCGAATAGGACAGGAGAAGTACTCCAGATATAACAAACTGACCCCAGCCCCCCGACACATAAACTACTGCAGCATAAATAATCCATCTCTCCCTCTCTTCATCTCTCCCTGTCTTCATCTCTCCCTCTCTCTCCCTCTTTCCACCTCTCCCTCTCTTCATCTCTCCCTCTTTCCATCTCTCCCTCTTTCCCTCTCTCCCTCTCTCCCTCTTTCCATCTCTCCCTCTTTCCCTCTCTCCCTCTTCCATCTCTCCCTGTCTTCATCTCTCCCTCTTTCCATCTCTCCCTGTCTCCATCTCTCCATCTCTCCTCTTTTCCCTTTCTGTCTGTCTGTCTGTCTGTCTGTCTGTCTGTCTGTCTGTCTGTCTGTCTGTCTGTCTGTCTGTCTGTCTGTCTGTCTGTCTGTCTGTCTGTCTGTCTGTCTGTCTGTCTGTCTGTCTGTCTGTCTGTCTGTCTGTCTGTCTGTCTGTCTGTCTGTCTGTCTGTCTGTCTGTTCTGTCTGTCTGTCTGTCTGTCTGTCTGGTCTGTCTGTCCTGTCTGTCTGTCTGTCTGTCCTGTCTGTCTGTCTGTCTGTCTGTCTGTCTGTCTGTCTGTCTGTTGTCTGTCTGTCTGTCTGTCTGTCTGTCTGTCTGTCTGTCTGTCTGTCTGTTCTGTCTGTCTGTCTGTCTGTCTGTCTGTCTGTCTGTCTGTCTGTCTGTCTGTCTGTCTGTCTGTCTGTCTGTCTGTCTGTCTGTCTGTCTGTCTGTCTGTCTGTCTGTCTGTCTGTCTGTCTGTCTGTCTGTCTGTCTGTCTGTCTGTCTGTCTGTCTGTCTGTCTGTCTGTCTGTCTGTCTGTCTGTCTGTCTGTCTGTCTGTCTGTCTGTCTGTCTGTCTGTCTGTCTGTCTGTCTGTCTGTCTGTCTGTCTGTCTGTCTGTCTGTCTGTCTGTCTGTCTGTCTGTCTGTCTGTCTGTCTGTCTGTCTGTCTGTCTGTCTGTCTGTCTGTCTGTCTGTCTGTCTGTCTGTCTGTCTGTCTGTCTGTCTGTCTGTCTGTCTGTCTGTCTGTCTGTCTGTCTGTCTGTCTGTCTGTCTGTCTGTCTGTCTGTCTGTCTGTCTGTCTGTCTGTCTGTCTGTCTGTCTGTCTGTCTGTCTGTCTGTCTGTCTGTCTGTCTGTCTGTCTGTCTGTCTGTCTGTCTGTCTGTCTGTCTGTCTGTCTGTCTGTCTGTCTGTCTGTCTGTCTGTCTGTCTGTCTGTCTGTCTGTCTGTCTGTCTGTCTGTCTGTCTGTCTGTCTGTCTGTCTGTCTGTCTGTCTGTCTGTCTGTCTGTCTGTCTGTCTGTCTGTCTGTCTGTCTGTCTGTCTGTCTGTCTGTCTGTCTGTCTGTCTGTCTGTCTGTCTGTCTGTCTGTCTGTCTGTCTGTCTGTCTGTCTGTCTGTCTGTGTCTCTTCAACTGCATCTCTCTAGTCTGCTAGACTTTTCTCACAGCTAGTCCTTTATCAGTCCATTAAAGCTCTGCCTAATCAAACTACGTCTTTACTCCCAAATTAATTAATGGCAAACTGTATCAGTCTGACTCATCCCTGCACTGAATTAAAGTCACCTCGCCTCACCTCACATTCCCAAAGACCGCTGATAGTCCTTGATATCATAAATCAAAAAATATTCAGCCACTGTCAGCATGTAGCAGAAGCCTGATAGCAGATCAGTTTGTGATTTAGCCATGTCCTCTGTCAGGTTTTTGTATAGCATGACATCAAATGAGTATGGAGTTGGCTAAATCACAACTTTGCTGATCTGCAGACTGCTTCTGATTCAGCCTCCAAAAATATTGTCTATTCCCTTAACATTTAGGGGGCTTGTATTGACCATGGAACTTATCATTACCAGCACCATTCTCTTACCAACTGAGTCACACATAACCACCCGTTTCTGGTCTGTAAACAGAGCGTAGTAGAGAGACTGGTGCCCAGATGCTGTATCTAACTGCCCCAGATCATACCAGCTGCTCTCCTCTCACTGTTCCGCTGGGCGTCAGAGATTTACAGACAGATTAGTAGAATCAACAGGTTTTCCCTGTCATGGCTTTAGCGTAGCCCAACAGGATGGGTTCAGTGGTTCAGCGGGGACGGACTAAAAGTAACCCAGCTTTAGCCCTGCCAGACTGTCCAGGCTCCCTTATCCCACAGCCCCCTGGGTTAAACTGTGCTAAACCTTTAGATACTATGTGAGTAGACTTTCATTTGTTGCATTGCCATAGATACAGTCTTTATACTACCGTCATTCAAATCTCTCTCTCTCTCGCTCGCTCTCTCACTCTCGCTCTCTCGCTCTCTCGCTCTCGCTCTCGCTCTCTCGCTCTCGCTCTCTCGCTCTCGCTCTCTCGCTCTCTCTCTCTCTCGCTCTCTCTCGCTCTCTCGCTCTCTCTCGCTCTCTCTCGTTCTCTCTCGCTCTCTCTCGCTCTCTCTCGTTCTCCCTCGCTCTCTCGCTCTCGCTCTCTCTCTCGCTCTCTCGCTGGGGGAGGGTGGCTTTATTTTCCAGGGGTGAAAGTAAGCAGAGTATTGACAAAATAGGGCGGCCCAGCGTCGTCCGGGTTTGGCCGTGGTAGGCTGTCATTGTAAATAAGAATTTGTTCTCAACTGACTTGCCTAGTTAAATAAAGGTTTAATAAATAATAACAAATAGTGGGGTTATGCCGTATTGGTTCAACATGAGCCTATCACAATAATTACTACTGTAGGCTACTACACTATTATCTATCATTACGCATGTCACCCTAATGAAAACAGAGCAAATGGACATGAAAACGTGTGGAATGCGGGGCAGGGTGATTTGACAATAACAGTGAAATTTTGCGAGGCAGAAACGACCAAGAGGAGCGCAGATAGTGAACACAGTCCAGGTCTAATGAGATGTTGGTCCAAAGAAGGACAATCACCGGATGTCATTCATTACACTTCTTAGGGTTTTGTTGGCGATGTCTCTTTCCATTCTTCAAATGACGGGTGCACAGTCGACGAACACTTGCAGCTTGCCAGGCCAACTGGAACCTTTTATAGTGATTGTTTGACAATCAGATGACAACATCATGACTGCTTATGTTAATGCCACATTAAAAGGATACATTTCAAAAGTTAAGCGACAAATATTTGGGACCAAGTCATTGTTTTACAATTCACAAGTAAGTCTCAAGTCTTAGCACTCAAGTCCCAAGTCAAGACAGGCTAGTCTGAGTCTAGTCTCAAGCTTCCCATAGCCTCTAATGAGTGTCTGGATACTGGATGAAGGTATTTTGGACCATTCCTCCTTACAAAACATATCCAGTTCAGTTAGGTTTGATGGTTGCCGAGCATGGACAAGCCGCTTCAAATCATCCCACAGATTCTCAATGATATGCCCGGGTAGATTTTGAGCCGTGTTTTGGGTCGTTGTCTTGTTGAAATATCTAGCCCCGGTGTAACTTCAACTTTGTGACTGATTCTTCAACATTATTCCCAAGAATCTGCTGATATTGGATGGAATCCATGCGACCCTCAACTTGAACAAGATTCCCAGTACCGGCACTGGCCACACAGCCCCACAGCATGATGGAACCCCACCAAATTTGACTGTGGGTAGCAAGTGTTTTTCTTGGAACGCTGTGTTCTTTTGCCGCCATGCATAACATCCCTTGTTATGACCAAATAACTCAATCTTTGTTTCATCAGTCCACAGCACCTTATTCCAAAATCAAGCGACTCTGTTTGTGGCATGTGTGCAGAAAAGGCTTATTCCGCATCACTCTCCCATACAGCTTCTCCTTGTGCAAAGTGCGCTGAATTGTTGAACGATGCACAGTGACACCATCTGCAGCAAGATGCTGTTGTAGGTCTTTGGAGGTGGTCTGTGGGCTGTTTTTGACCGTTCTCACCATCCTTTGCCTTTGCCTCTTCGATATTTTACTTGGCCTGCCACTTCTGGCCTTAACAAGAACTGTGCCTGTGGTCTTCCATTTCCTCACTATGTTCCTCACAGTGGACACTGACAGCATAAATCTCTGCGATAGCTTTTTGTAGCCTTCCTCTAAACCATAATGTTGAACAATCTTTGTTTTCAGGTCATTTGAGAGTTGTTTTGAGGCCCCCATGTTGCCACTCTTCAGAGGAGAGTCAAAGAGAACAACAACTTGCAATTGGCCACCTTAAATACCTTTTCTCATGATTGGATGCACTTGTCTATGAAGTTCAAGGCTTAATGAGCTCACCAAACCAATTGTGTGTTCCAATTAATCAGTGCTAAGTAGTTACAGGTATTCAAATCAACAGAATGACAAGGGTGCCCACATTTTTGCATAGCCTATTTTTCACATCTGATTTAATTTCATACAACTTAATATTGCTACACTAAAAATCTTTGTCTGGCCAATACCCCAGTACTCAGCTTTTATTAGAAAATGAATGGCATGCCACTGTGATCATTTTCTGTGACGACAGAGTAAATTATTATGCAGCCTCAGAGGGGTGCTCAAACTTTTTCATACGACTGTAGCTGTCAGCTATATTAGCCACGACTTACCATTCTTTGTGCAGATTCAAATGTCAAACAAAGTTGGAAATTGTTGCGCCTCCGTCTGTAATTTTCTTCCCGCATGTTTTGTAAATTGCAATTCGTTTTGTGTTGATACAGCTTCGTCTTTATATCCGAAAATAGTAATTTGGGGTGTCATCTTTCCAAGGGCTCCATCTGAATTCACCGCCGATGTTCCTCTGCACAGCCACGCACAACTTTTTCTCAGCTGGTACAATTTGATTGGCTGCTGTCTGATTCAAACTGTAATCGGTTAAATGAAGAGTTGATGTGCTGCACACTTTTTTTAATGGCATAATTTTTGAATATTTGGGCTTGGGGAGGATATCAAGTCAGGTCGAGTCATAAGGCTCAAGGTCAAGTCATGAGTCATTGGTGTTAAAGTCAATGTCGAGTTGCAAGTCATCATATTTGTGACTCGAATCCATACCTCTGCTTTATGTAGTCCAAGGAGCCTGAACATAGAATTAAGGGAAGAAATTAAATCTACTTTCACACCTGGTCATTTCAATTTTTTCCAGATCTGCCATTACCATATTTCCTCAGAGGACAGATGGCAAGCACGACTTCCGGGTGTGGAACACACAGCTGATTCGCTATGCCGGTTACAAGCAACCCGACGGTCAGATTCTGGGAGACCCAGCCAACGTGGATTTCACTGAGGTACAGTTAAATGACATTGTGGTCACTGTTATTCAAAGTGAATTATAGTTCGTAAGAGCATGGCATATGTATCCCTCATGGGATATAAAACCACAAACTATGTCTTGTCAACTATGTCTTGCCAGCTCTTGAAGCTGACTATGTCTTGTCAGCTTCAACGCACTGAACCACTTACAGTATGAATCAATCAATCAAATGTATTTATAAAGCCCTTTTTACATCAGCATCAATTTGGACAAAAAGGTTCTGATTTTTGCCATGTTACGAAGATGGAAAAAAGCTGTCCTTGAAATATTATTGATATGTTCGTCAAAAGAGAGATCAGGGTCAAGAGGAACGGTCCTTCACAGTTTTATTTGAGACGACTGTACAAACATCAAGATTAATTGTCGGATCCAACAGCAAATCTCTTTGTTTCTTGGGACCTAGAACTAGCACCTTTGTTTTGTCCGAGTTTAAAAGTAAACATTTGTCGCCATCCACTTCCTTATGTCTGAAACACAGGTTTCCAGGCCTGTCAATTCTGTGGCTTCACCATGTTTCATCGAATTGTACAGCTGTGTGTCATCCGCATAGCAGTGAAAGTTGACATTGTGTTTCCAAATTACAAGGACATATAGTGAAAACAATAGTGGTCCTAAAACGGAACCTTGAGGAACGACGAAACTTACAATTGATTTGTCAGAGGACAAACCATCCAGAGAGACAAATTGATATCTTTCCGACAGATAAGATCTAAACCAGGCCAGAACTTGTCCGTGTGGACCAATTAGGGTTTTTAATCTCTCCAAAACAATGTGGTAATCGATGGTGTCAAAAGCAGCACTAAGGTCTAGGAGAACAGGGACAGATGCAGAGCCTTGGTCTGACACCAATATCAGGTAATTTACCACCTTCACGAGGGCAGTCTCAGTGCTATGATCGGGTCTAAAACCAGACTGAAGTGTTTCGTATACATTATTTGCGCAACAGCTTTTTCTAAACATTTTGAGAGGAATGGGAGATTCGATATAGGCCAATAGTTTTTTAAAACATTTTACAGGTCAAGGTTGTTTTTTTTCAAGAGAGGCTTTATTACTGCCATTTTTATTACTGCCATCTGGCGGATAGGGAGCTATTTATTATGGTCGACATAGGAGGACCAAGCACACAAAGTAGCTCTGTCAGTTGTTTAGTTGGAATGGGGTACAGTGTGCAGCTTGAAGGTTTAGAGGCCATTACTATTTTCATGAATGTGTCAAGAGATACAGGATTAAAAAACTTGAGTGTCTCCATTGATCCTAGGTCCTGGCAGACTCAGGACAAGTGAGCTTTGGAGAAATATGAAGATACAAAGAGGAGTCCGTAATTTTCTTCTAATGATCATGATCTTTTCATCGAAGACACTCATGAATTTATCAAATCAAATCAAATCAAATCAAATTTATTTATATAGCCCTTCGTACATCAGCTGATATCTCAAAGGGCTGTACAGAAACCCAGCCTAAAACCCAAACAGCAAGCAATGCAGGTGTAGAAGCACAGTGGCTAGGAAAAACTCCCTAGAAAGGCCAAAACCTAGGAAGAAACCTAGAGAAGAACCAGGCTATGTGGGGTGGCCAGTCCTCTTCTGGCTGTGCCGGGTGGAGATTATAACAGAACATGGCCAAGATGTTCAAATGTTCATAAATGACCAGCATGGTCGTATAATAATAAGGCAGAACAGTTGAAACTGGAGCAGCAGCACAGTCAGATGGACTGGGGACAGCAAGGAGTCATCATGTCAGGTAGTCCTGGGGCATGGTCCTAGGGCTCAGGTCCTCCGAGAGAGAGAAAAAATAAAAGAGAGAATTAGAGAGAGCATATGTGGGGTGGCCAGTCCTCTTCTGGCTGTGCCGGGTGGAGATTAAAACAGAACATGTCCAAGATGTTCAAATGTTCATAAATGATCAGCATGTTCGATTAATAAGAAGGCAGAACAGTTGAAACTGGAGCAGCAGCACGGCCAGGTGGACTGGGGACAGCAAGGAGTCATCATGTCAGGTAATCCTGGGGCATGGTCCTAGGGCTCATGTCCTCCTCCGAGAGAAGGAGAGAATTAGAGAACGCACACTTAGATTCACATAGGACACCGAATAGGACAGGAGAAGTACTCCAGATATAACAAACTGACCCTAGCCCCCTGACACATAAACTACTGCAGCATAAATACTGGAGGCTGAGACAGGAGGGGTCAGGAGACACTGTGGACCCATCCGAGGACACCCCCGGACAGGGCCAAACAGGTTAGGATATAACCCCACCCACTTTGCCAAAGCACAGCCCCCACACCACTAGAGGGATATCTTCAACCACCAACTTACCATCCTGAGACAGGGCCGAGTATAGCCCACAAAGATTTCCGCCATGGCACAACCCAAGGGGGGGCGCCAACCCAGACAGGATGACCACATCAGTGAATCAACCCACTCAGGTGACGCACCCCTTCCAGGGACGGCATGAGAGGGCCCCAGTAAGCCAGTGACTCAGCCCCTGTAATAGGGTTAGAGGCAGAGAATCCCAGTGGAAAGAGGGGAACCGGCCAGGCAGAGACAGCAAGGGCGGTTCGTTTCTCCAGAGCCTTTCCGTTCACCTTCCCACTCCTGGGCCAGACTACACTCAATCATATGACCCACTGAAGAGATGAGTCTTCAGTAAAGACTTAAAGGTTGAGACCGAGTTTGCGTCTCTGACATGGGTAGGCAGACCGTTCCATAAAAATGGAGCTCTATAGGAGAAAGCCCTGCATCCAGCTGTTTGCTTAGAAATTCTAGGGACAATCACTGCTCAAGTGAAAGCTATCCTCTCTTGTTGAATGCTGCTTATCAAAAATACACTTTGGATTGTTCTTATTCACCTCAATTAGGTTGGAGAAATAGGATGATATGGCTCTCCGATATTACATGGAACTGTCTTTCCAAGCTAGTAGGAAGACTTCCAGTTTGGTGGAGCACCATTTCCATTCCAATGTTCTGGAAGCTTGCTTCAGGGTTTGGATATTTTCTATATACCAGGGAGCACATTTCTTGTGACAAATGTTTTTTGGTTTTATGGGTGCGACTGCATCTATGGTATTACGCAAGGTTGAATTTAGATCCTCAGTAAGGTGGTTAACCGATTTTTGTACTCTGACGTCTTTGGGTAGGTGGAGGGAGTTGTTAAGACTTCTATGAATGGTGGGTGGAGGAGTCAAGCGCAGAGAGCAGGTAATTCCGTACGTGGATCTTTTATTCCAATGACAGCGGAAAAACGGACATGCAAAACACAAGGGTGCATGAAACAACCCGTCCAAATAAACAGGACTAAAACTGTCCGGAAAAATAGAGATCGCACTAATCAACCAACACCAATAAACAGAGAACAAGCCCGCACAATACCCAGCGGGCCTAGTGCCCTTAAATAGCCTACAAACAAAACTAAAATCAAAACAGGTGTAACCAATTAGACCCAACTAACAGAAACAAAAGGAAAGGGAATCGATGGCAGCTAGTAGGCCGGCGACGACGACCGCCGAGCGCCGCCCGAACAGGAAGAGGCACCATCTTCAGCGGGATTCGTGACAGGAGTCTGGAAGGGCATCTAGGAAACTTTGGGTTGTCCGAGAATTTATAGCACGGCTTTTGATGATCCTTGGTTGGGGTCTGAGCAGATTATTTGTTGCGATTGCAAATATAATAAGATAGTGGTCCGATAGTCCAGGATTATGAGGAAAAATATTTAGATCCACATATTTATTCCATGGGACAAAACTAGATCCAGGGTATAACTGTGGCAATGAGTAGGTCCGGAGACATGTTGGATAAAACCCACTGAGTTGATGATGGCTCCGAAAGCCTTTTGGAGTGGGTCTGTGGACTTTTCCATGTGAATATTAAAGTCACCAAAAATGTGAATATTTTCTGCCTTGACTACAAGGTCCGTTAGGAATCCTGGGAACTCAGTGAGGAATGCTGTTTACTGCCCAGGAGGCCTGGAAACAGTAGCTATAAAATGTGATTGAGTAGGCTGCATAGATTTCATGACTAGAAGCTCAAAAGACAAAAACACAGATATTTTTGTTTTTGTAAATTGGAATTTGCTGTCATAAATGTTAGCAACACCTTTGCGGGATGCGCAGGGTTATGGTCACTAGTGTAACCAGGATAGAAGCCTCATTTAACACAGTAAATTCATCAGGCTTCAGCCATTGTTCAGGCAAATCACGTCAAGATTATGATCAGTGATTAGTTAATTGACTATAACTGCCTTGGAAGTGAGGGTTCTAACATTAAGTAGCCCTATTTTGAGATGTGAGATATCACAATCTCTTTCAATAATGACAGGAATGGAGGAGGTCTTTATTCCAGTGAGATTGCTAAAATGAACAACGCCATGTTTTGTTTTGCTCAACCTAGATCGAGACACAGACACGGTCTCAATGGGGATAGCTGAGCTGACTACACTGACTATGCTAGTGGCAGACTCCACTACGCTGGCAGGCTGGCTAACAGCCTGCTGCCTTGCCTGCACCCTATCTCATTGTGGAGCTAGAGGAGTTAGAGCCCTGTCTATGTTCATAGAGAAGATGAGAGCACCCTTCCAGCTAGGATGGAGTCCGTCACTCCTCAGCAGGCCAGGCTTGGTTCTGTTTGTGGGTGAGTCCCAGATAGAGGGCCAATTATCTACATATTCTATATTTTGGGAGGGGCAGAAAACAGTTTTCAACTAGCGATTGAGTTGTGAGACTCTGCTGTAGAGCTCATCATTCCCCTTAACTGGGAGGGGGCCAGAGACAATTTGTCGATGCCGACACATATTTCTAGCTGATTTACACACTGAAGCTATGTTGCGCTTGGTTACCGCTGACTGTTTCATCCTAACATCGTTGGTACTGACGTGGATAACAATATCCCTATACTCTCTACACTCACCAGTTTTAGCCTCAGCCAACACCATCTTCAGATTAGCCTTTACGTTAGTAGCCCTGCCCCCTGGTAAACAGTGTATGATCGCTGGATGATTATTTTTAGGTCTAATATTGGGGTAATGGAGTCGTGAATGACTAGGGTTTCAATTTGTCAGAGCTAATGATGGCTCAGACCCCGTAATGGGTGAAGGAGAGACCCGAAAAGGCTCGACCTCTGACTCAGACTCGCTGCTTAATGGGGAGAACCGGTTGAAAGTGTCTGTCGGCTGAATGAGTGACACCGGTTTAGCATGGCCACAGCATTTCTATCCAGAAGCCTTGATAAAATTGTCCGGCTGTGGGGACTGTGCGAGGGGATTTATACTACTAACTGTACTTACTGGTGGCACAGACACTGTTTCCTCCTTTCCTAAACTTAAATTGCCCTGCCTAACGATTGCACCTGAATCTGTGCAGGCAGCACGGCTATACTCACCATAAGGTGATAGTTCTCCTGTATATTATGAGAACAGCAACTGCAATTAGATGGCATCATGTTAATGTTACCACTTAGCTTTGTTGCCTGGTCAAGGTCCAGTAGAACCATGTCCAGATAAAGCTTCCAGGGTGAAAAAGCTGATTGAAAAAAGTAGAGCGAGGAAACAACAAACAAAGTTGTTGGTCAATGTATTAAAATAAAAAAATGAAATGTTTGGCAGATAGCCAAGTAGCGACAAACAGCACAACAAATGGCAACAAACAGCACAACAAACATAACAACAAACAGCACAACAAATATAACAACAAACAGCACAACAAATGGCAACAAACAGCACAACAAACATAACAACAAACAGCACAACAAACAGCACAACAAATATAACAACAAACAGCACAACAAATGGCAACAAACAGCACAACAAACATAACAACAAACAGCACAACAAACAGCACAACAAACAGCACAACAAACAGCACAACAAACATAACAACAAACATAACAACAAACAGCACAACAAACAGCACAACAAACATAACAACAAACAGCACAACAAATGGCACAACAAACATAACAACAAACATAACAACAAACAGCACAACAATTGGCACAACAAACATAACAACAAACATAACAACAAACAGCACAACAAACAGCACAACAAACAGCACAACAAATGGCACAACAAACAGCACAACAAACATAACAACAAACATAACAACAAACAGCACAACAAACAGCACAACAAACATAACAACAAACAGCACAACAAACAGCACAACAAAACAGCAACAACAAAACAGCACAACAAAACAGCACAACAAAACAGCACAACAAATAGCAAAACAACAGCACAACAAAAAGCACAACAAACAGCAATAAACAGTACAACAGCATGGAGACAAGTCCGGAAGTCGATAACAAAACCTGAAAGTGTTCAATGTCTTTATATAGCATGCCTCTGAGCAAGGCTAAAACTCTGACAAAACAGATTCTGGAGTGGAAACCACTAAACAGGATTTATGAGTCTACTTGAGTGAATCCATGTTAAAATGTAATGAAATGTGTTGGCTTGGGTCTGTAGATCTGTATCCAGCAGGGCTGGAAGCCTCCCAAGGGTCGTTTCGACGTGCTGCCTCTCCTGCTGCAGTCCAACGGAAACGACCCAGAGCTGTTTGAGATACCTCAAGATCTCATTCTAGAGGTGCAGATCACACACCCCAAGTGAGTGAGACAACACACACACATGCACCCCCCCCCCACCCACCCCACACGCACACACACACAAAACACACACCCCAAGTGAGTGAGACAACACACACTAACAGAGGCTGGGTTGGGGTGTGTTCCAATTGCCACACTAGCGTAACCACTTAGACTGAAGCAATGTACGAGCCATGTTTTCGCACAGACACAATCACAACCCACACTTTAGGCGCAGAGGGAGTTTCATCCCAGGCACATGACATCTTCTGCCAACCAAGCCCCGAGAACCATCCACCTGGCTCTCTTCTCAAACCCCCTGTCCCTCCCAACCCATCAGTTCAATTAGCCTCAGCTCTTCTCTGCTGCTTGTTTGGCTCCTGCAACTGTCATCACTTGCATCTCATCATTACATGAAGCTATGATGGCTCTATGCTACTGCGGCCAAACAGATAGGTAGCCGGTCCCAGAGGCCACGCGGAGCCTTTTTTGGATGTAGGACCAGTCATTTCGAGGCCTCTGAATCGCTTGCAAGTGCCACCACAGTGGGCAGATTTGTCATCATAGTGGGCAGATTTGTCATCACAGTGGGCAGATTTGTCATCACAGTGGGCAGATTTGTCATCACCGTGGGCAGATTTGTCATCACAGTGGGCAGATTTGTCATCACAGTGGGCAGATTTGTCATCACAGTGGGCAGATTTGTCAGCACAGTGACGAGATTTGTCATCACAGTGGGCAGATTTGTCATCACAGTGACCAGATTTGTCATCACAGTGGGCAGATTTGTCATCACAGTGGGCAGATATGCCATCACAGTGACCAGATATGTCATCACAGTGACCAGATTTGTCATCACAGTGGGCAAATTTGTCATCACAGTGGGCAGATTTGTCATCACAGTGGGCATATTTGTCATCACAGTGACCAGATATGTCATCACAGTGGGCAGATTTGCCATCACAGTGGGCAGATTTGTCATCACAGTGACCAGATATGTCATCACAGTGACGAGATTTGTCATCACAGTGGGCAGATTTGTCATCACAGTGGGCAGATTTGTCATCACAGTGGGCAGATTTGTCATCACAGTGGGCAGATATGTCATCACAGTGGGCAGATATGTCATCACAGTGAGCAGATATGTCATCACAGTGAGCAGATATGTCATCACAGTGGGCAGATTTGTCATCACAGTGGGCAGATTTGTCATCACAGTGGGCAGATATGTCATCACAGTGAGCAGATGTGTCATCACAGTGGGCAGATTTGTCATCACAGTGACCAGATATGTCATCACAGTGACGAGATTTGTCATCACAGTGGGCAGATTTGTCATCACAGTGGGCAGATTTGTCATCACAGTGGGCAGATATGTCATCACAGTGAGCAGATGTGTCATCACAGTGGGCAGATATGTTATCACAGAAGAATTCTAACATCTAACATCTCTTGGAGAAATCCTTAACTTCTTTGTACCTACAAAAGGTATTTTCTTTCCATGACGTACTATACAAATGTCAATGTCAGAATATAAACTTGTCACTAGTCTCTTTCAATGGCTTTTCACCAAGATAAGAAGGTGTGCTTTTACATGTATTCAGAATGTAAACAACAGCAGCAGTCAGCTACAGTTCAAGCTATGTGTAATATATCCTCTCAACCATCTCTATATACCTTGAATGCTAGCTTATTCATTTGAATCAACAAGTCAAGTTATAAGTCACATTCTCCATCTTTCCTCCATACCTTGAATGCTAATAATTTGAATCAATGTCTTTGCTCCCCCATCCTTGCAGGTATGGTTGGTTCAAGGACCTGAATCTGAAGTGGTACAGTCTGCCTGCTGTATCTAGCATGCTGCTAGAGGTGGGGGGGCTGGAATTCACTGCTTGTCCCTTCAGTGGCTGGTACATGGGCACCGAGATCGGCGTCAGGGACTTCTGTGACAGCTCTCGCTACAACATCCTGGAGGTTTATAAAGCATTCATATGAATTTCTAAACGTTTATAAGCACCCCTTCGGTGGCAGTTACATGGGCACCGAGATATGTGTCAGGGAGACTCTGTGACAGCAGCAATGGTTTAATGCACTATTTGGACATATTCTAATTTGACCATGAGGTATAAAGGGATGTTACCTATGTTATGTGTGAGGTTTGTAAGGGGAATTCACACAATAGTTGTGAGTGGATGTTTTACCATAATATTTTACTACGATATTTACTAGAATCGATCATATGCATTACTATAATCTTTTACTAGGATATTCACTAGAATCTATCATATGCTTTACCATAATCTGGTGTTTTTTTTAATACTATACGCCTGTAATACTTTATTTAATTTAATTGAACCTTAACCAGGAAAAGCCCATTGAGACCCAGATTCTCTTTTTCAAGGGAGACCTGGCCAAGGCAGCAACAATCAATACATTACAGAATGAAAACATACAATAGAATACAACAACATGACCCAGCCTAAAACAAAGCATTTTACACTCCTCCCTAACAGAGTCTCCCATCAATATTTTAAATTCATTCAGTGGCACTAACATGTCTAGATGAAACATGTTGTAGACTATTCCATGCCTCTGTTGCACAAGAAGAGAAGGCAGTCTTGCATAATACTGTGAATGTCCTGGGGACTTTAAGTAGCAACCACCTAGCAGACCGGGTATGGTAACTGCTGGTGGTGAAGGAGACCAAACTACAGAGGTAAAGAGGGAGTTTACCCAAAAGGATATAAAGTGAGGTCAAGAGGAAGTTTTACGCATATAAAGTGAAGTCCATCCTTCCATTTGGTACAATGTGCAATGGTGGGGGAGTGACTTGGCATTTGTAATAAAGCACAAGGATGCATGATAAACAGAGTCCAGTCTCTGTAAGACAGAGGAGGTTGCATGATAAACAGAGTCCAGTCTGTTAGACAGAGGAGGCTGCATGATAAACAGAGTCCAGTCTGTTAGACAGAGGAGGTTGCATGATAAACAGAGTCCAGTCTCTGTCAAACAGAGGAGGCTGCATGATAAACAGAGTCCAGTCTGTAAGACAGAGGAGGTTGCATGATAAACAGAGTCCAGTCTGTAAGACAGAGGAGGTTGCATGATAAACAGAGTCCAGTCTGTAAGACAGAGGAGGTTGCATGATAAACAGAGTCCAGTCTGTAAGACGGAGGAGGTTGCATGATAAACAGAATCCAGTCTGTAAGATGGAGGAGGCTGCATGATAAACAGAGTCCAGTCTGTAAGACAGAGGAGGTTGCATGATAAACAGAGTCCAGTCTGTAAGACAGAGGAGGTTGCATGATAAACAGAGTCCAGTCTCTGTAAGACAGAGGAGGTTGCATGATAAACAGAGTCCAGTCTGTAAGACAGAGGAGGTTGCATGATAAACAGAGTCCAGTCTGTAAGACAGAGGAGGTTGCATGATAAACAGAGTCCAGTCTGTAAGACAGAGGAGGTGGCATGATAAACAGAGTCCAGTCTGTAAGACAGAGGAGGTTGCATGATAAACAGAGTCCAGTCTGTAAGACAGAGGAGGATGCATGATTAACAGAGTCCAGTCTGTAAGACAGAGGAGGTTGCATGATAAACAGAGTCCAGTCTGTAAGACGGAGGAGGCTGCATGATAAACAGAGTCCAGTCTGTAAGACAGAGGAGGTTGCATGATAAACAGAGTCCAGTCTGTAAGACAGAGGAGGTTGCATGATAAACAGAGACCAGTCTGTAAGACAGAGGAGGTTGCATGATAAACAGAGTCCAGTCTGTAAGATGGAGGAGGCTGCATGATAAACAGAGTCCAGTCTGTAAGACAGAGGAGGTTGCATGATAAACAGAGTCCAGTCTGTAAGACAGAGGAGGTTGCATGATAAACAGAGTCCAGTCTTTGTAAGACAGAGGAGGTTGCATGATAAACAGAGTCCAGTCTGTAAGACAGAGGAGGTTGCATGATAAACAGAGTCCAGTCTGTAAGACAGAGGAGGTTGCATGATAAACAGAGTCCAGTCTGTAAGACAGAGGAGGTTGCATGATAAACAGAGTCCAGTCTCTGTAAGACAGAGGAGGTTGCATGATAAACAGAGTCCAGTCTGTAAGACAGAGGAGGTTGCATGATAAACAGAGTCCAGTCTGTAAGACAGAGGAGGCTGCATGATAAACAGAGTCCAGTCTCTAAGACAGAGGAGGCTGCATGATAAACAGAGTCCAGTCTCTGTAAGACAGAGGAGGTTGCATGATAAACAGAGTCCAGTCTGTAAGACAGAGGAGGTTGCATGATAAACAGAGTCCAGTCTCTGTAAGACAGAGGTTGCATGATAAACAGAGTCCAGTCTGTAAGACAGAGGAGGTTGCATGATAAACAGAGTCCAGTCTCTGTAAGACAGAGGAGGTTGCATGATAAACAGAGTCCAGTCTCTGTAAGACAGAGGAGGTTGCATGCATATACAAGTCACCATAATCAATTACAGAGAGAAAAGGGGCCTGAACAAGCTTCTTTCTAGCCATAAGATGGAAGTAAGCCTTATTACGAAAATAAAAACCCAATTTCAATTTAAGCTTTGTCACAAGATTATCCACATGAACTTTAAAGGACAACTTGTCATCCAACCAAATATCTAGGTATTTATAGGATGACACTTTTTCAATGGATAAGCCACCAGATGTGACAATGCTAACGTTCTCTGGCAGAGTTCTAGCTCTGGTAAAGGTCGTGAATTTTGCTTTTTTTTACATTCAAGACCAGTTTGAGTGTAACGGTTTTCTTCATCTGAAGGAGAGGCGGACTAAAATGCAGCGTGGTGGTTATTCATGTTTTGAATAAAGACGACTATACATGAACAGACTAAACAAAACAAGAAAAGTGAAAACCTAAACAGTCCTATCTGGTGCAAACACAGAGACAGGAATAATCACCCACAAACACACAGTGAAACCCAGGCTACCTAAATATGGTTCCCAATCAGAGACAATGACTAACACCTGCCTCTGATTGAGAACCATATCAGGCCAGACATAGAAATAGACAAACAAGACATCCAACATAGAATGCCCACTCAGATCACACCCTGACCAACCAAAACATAGAAACATACAAAGCAAACTATGGTCAGGGTGTGACATTGAGACCATAAAGGGAGGGAGTGACTGAAAAGCAGTCTGGAGCTCTTCAACAGCCTGAACCAGAGAAGGAGCACATGAATATATGACTTTATTATCTGCATAGAGATGTAACTTTGCTGGTTGCATCCCATTAATACAAATTGAGAACAACACAGGAGCTAAAATGGAACCCTGGGGCACACCTCTATTAATCTCAAGAAAGCTAGACTTTTGATTGTCAGTATATACACATTGTGTTCCGTCAGAAAGGTAGTTCCTAAACCAATTTACTGCCCCTTCACTGAGACCAATGTTTCTGAGTCTAGCTAGCAACAATTCATGGTCAAATGAATCAAAGGCCTTTGATAAATCCACAAACAGAGCAGCACAGTGTTGCTTTTTATCAAGTGCATTAATGATGTAATTTTCCACTGCCATAGCTGCAGTTGTGCCCCGATCTAAAGCCAGACTGAACCCCACTCAGTATGTTCTTTTCAATTAAGATGTTTTTTAATTGTGAGATCACTAGGGATTCATATACTTTGGCCAGGATAGGGAGTTTAGAGATAGGACGATAGTTATTAGCATCTGAGGGATCTCCACCCTTTAGCAGTGGGAGGACAGAAGCTGATTTCCAAATGTTGGGTATGGAATTGGTCAAGAGACTCAAGTTGAAAATGTGAGCCACAGGTTCAGTAATAATACCAGCTGCTATCTTTAAGGAGGTAGGGGTCCAGGTTGTCTGGACCTGCAGACTTTTTAGTGTCTATAGCCTTGAGTGCTTTACAGACCTCAGTATAAGAAACAGACTCAACAATAAAATGGTTCACATGAGGGCCTATAGCATAGTTGACTGAAACAGAGTTTACATTAGAGTCCTGGGCCCCACCATTATCAAAGACTGAACCAGCAGATACGAAGTGCTTGATAAAAAAAAAAAAACTACAATATTGACTTTATCCTTCACTTCATTAGAATCCATCATTAAATGGTCAGGAAGGTCAGAGGAGACATTAGAACCTGACACTGATCTGATTAGCTTCCAGAACTTGGTAGGGTTGTTTAGGTTCTCTGTGACTGCATTTACAGTGCCTTGCGAAAGTATTCGGCCCCCTTGAACTTTGCGACCTTTTGCCACATTTCAGGCTTCAAACATAAAGATATAAAACTGTATTTTTTTGTGAAGAATCAACAACAAGTGGGACACAATCATGAAGTGGAACGACATTTATTGGATATTTCAAACTTTTTTAACAAATCAAAAACTGAAAAATTGGGCGTGCAAAATTACTTTCACAAGGCACTGTAAATAGTCATCTGATTTGGAATTCCTGATCAATCCTGTGCATTTGTTTCTTAGCGCTCTGAAGGAGGCCTAGTCAACAGGAGCATTTGTATGTCTAGCTTGAGCCCAAGAGATATTTCTCTTTCTAATTAATTCTGCCAAGTTATCTGAAAACCAGGGAAAACCAGTCCCTTCCACTTGATTCTACATTTCTTCACAGGGGCATGCTTATCACAAATCGACACAAATTTCCTATAAAATAGTCCCAGACAGTGTCAACATCTGGAATCAGACTTACTCTGTCAATATTACGGTACAGATCATGTAAGAACCCTTAATCAAACTGTCTAAAATGTCTTTTAAAAATATAACGGGGTTTGGCTTTGGTCATTTTTGTATTTCTAACACAAGCAATTCCACAGTGATCACTGACATCATTACAGAATATCCCAGTCGATGTGTATTTGTGAGTGGTATTCGTTAGCATAATGTCCAATGGCGTTGATTTGTTATGTGCTCTCGGATTCGGTCTTGTAGGCACATTAATTAATTGAGCAAGATTCAGAGTCACACAGTTCTTGTAAAGAGTCCGAGACAGATGTAAGCATGTCCCAGTTCAAATAGCAGCCGAGGGCGGTCTGTAGCAGCCGAGTCCGGACTGTAGCAGCCGACTACAGTGATGTGGGAGTCCTTATATACGTTCACTTTAACCACAAGCAATGCAAAATGTTTGACTTTGGTAATCGAGAGAATTTCAGAGGCGTTAAACTCGGATTTCACTTAAATTGCAACCCCTCCTCCTTTACTCATCCGATCCGTTCTAAAAACGGTGTACCCATCAATAAAAATCTAGTTATTTGACACAGATTTCTTTGGCCAAGTTTCTGATAAAACCATTATGTCTGTATTTGTTGTTTTGGCCCATATTCTACCAGTGTGGCAGATGAGTCTGCTCTCATGACCACATGCATAAAGGCTAACATTCTTCACTTAAATTCTCAACATTCATGGGTTTCCATATCACATCAAAATTAATGTTTTCTATTTTTTTAAGCATATATTTTTTTCATTGTTTTCCTGAAAACAGCAAGTCAAAATCAAATCAAATCAAATATTATTGGTTGAATACACATATTTAAAATTTGATTTGATTTGAATTTGACTTGCTGTTTCCAGGAAAACAATCTGTTTTGATGTTTAAACAAATAGAAACATCTATTTTGATGAAGTAGAATCTTAATTTGAGACAGTCTTTTCTACAGAAGGAAAATGATCCTGCAGCAACTGGAAATGTGAATTATTATGTGGATTATAATTATTGGACATTTTTGTAGGGGTTGATATATTTTTCGGGAAAATCAAGTCTGAAATGTCAAAGTGTAAATTACAAACTTCAGAAGTCTTTTAAAACCTTAAATAGACTACAGGTTTAAAATCTCCTGCAACAGGGTGATCAAATTAAGATCCTACATCTGTATTGCTGGTCGGATGAAGAGGATCTTGCTTTTTTGCTGTAGCTATGGTGATGAATTAATGACGAATGTGTTTTATGTCACAAACAGTAGTATCATGATGTCTAGAACATGTCAAGCTTAGAGGCTGTAGATATAATAAGTATGTCTCTGGTTGTGCTGTTTTCATTCAGCTAATGTATTAGCATAGCCATTACGGTGATGATGTGTTGTTATGTTTTCAAAGAGTTCCCGTGCTTAGAAAGTCACTTTAGTTGTTTTCTCAGTCATTTCCCCTCATCTTGTATTCCCATCTCAAGCACCATGCACCCTGCTGCTAAATGCAGCTTTATCCATGAACATAATTGTTATGATAGACTTTATGTGACATTTTCTTATTTTAATGCAGAACAAAAGGCACTTCTAAAACGGTTGTTTTTTATTGTTTAAAATGTCTCCATTATGTATTTCGGCCATTTTATACTGACTGCAACCAATCACCTGTGGTTTTATACTGACTGCAACCAATCACCTGTGGTTTTATACTGACTGCAACCAATCACCTGTCACTCTGTCACTCACAGGACAGTTTGTCACTCACAGGACAGTTTGCCAACCCCTCAGTTTGGGAACCACTGATTTAAGTACCTTGCACATCCACAGATTTTTCACCTAGTCAGCTCGGGTTACTGGTCCAATGCTCTTAACCACTAGGCTACCTGCCACCTATGTAGCTTTATGAACAACAGCACTTAGCTGACAATTATTCTTATCACAACAAGGTTACTTGAATGATAAAGTGAAATGTTTATCTCATATGTAGCAGGTAATATATTAGCAATAAGATACGAAGAGTAAAATGTTACCCTGATTGTTTATCTTCATTGTATCTTTATACACAACAGGTATTGTTATTAAAGCATGGTATGTTACTGTCCAATAGGAAGTGGCCAATCTGATGGCCCTGGACACCAGGAAGACTTCTTCTCTATGGAAGGACAAGGCACTGGTGGAGATCAACATAGCAGTCCTCTACAGTTTCCAGGTGTGGGTTTATCTGCTGGCCATGTACATATCTAAAGGTTACTTGGGTGCTGGAATTGATTATTTACAGGGCTTGCATTTCATACACTATATATACAAAAGTATGTGGACACGCCTTCAAATTAGTGGATTCGGCTATTTCAGCCACACCCATTGCTGACAGGTGTATGAAATCGAGCACACAGCCATGCAATCTCCATAGACAAACATTGGCAGTGGAATGGCCTTATTGAAGAGCTCAGTGACACCATCATAGGATGCCACCTTTCCACAAGTCAGTTTGTCAAATTTATGTCCTGCTAGAGCTGCCCCGGTCAACTGTAAGTGCTGTAACGCTACAGTATACAATGCCATTATAGATAATTATGCGCTTCCAACTTTGTGGCATCAGTTTGGAAAAGGCCCTTTCCTGTTTCAGCATGACAAAGCAAGATCCATACAGACATTATTTGTTGAGATCAGTGTGGAAGAACTTGACTGGCCTGAGTTCTGACCTCAACTCCATAGAACACCTTTGGGATTAATTGGAACGCCAACTGCGAGCCAGGCTTAATCGCCCAACAACAGTGCCCAACCTCACTAATGCTCTTGTGTCTGAATGGAAGCAAGTCCCTGCAGCAATGTTCCAACATCTAGTTGAAAGCCTTCCCAGAAGAGTGGAGGCTGTTATGGGAGCAAAGGGGGGGTGGGGGGGAGGGGGGGTACAACTCCATATTAATGCCCATGATTTTGATACTATATTGAATGATTTTCTAGGATGGTCCTTGCTGTAGACAAACTAGTATTATGCTTTATATATGAAACATGTATTTTTATGAAGTCAGAAATATGTTTAATTATTTGTAATTATGGGTGCTTGAGAGTGATTTAATTTATACCTTGATAGACTAAATAGAATCCTGAAATAACTAAGGTAAATGAACTGAATGAATGATCTGAATTCCCCTTCATGATTTGCTTCCTGTTATCTGTTCTCAGTCATCTAAGGTAACTATAGTGGATCACCACTCTGCCACAGAGTCCTTTATGAAGCACATGGAGAATGAGATCAGGGTGCGGGGGGGCTGCCCGGGGGACTGGGTCTGGATTGTACCCCCCATGTCTGGAAGCATCACCCCCGTGTTCCACCAGGAGATGCTCAACTATCGCCTCACGCCATCTTTCGAATACCAGGTAAATCAAATCAAAGTTTATTGGTCGCGTAAACAGATTTGCAGTCGTTATAGCAGGTGCAGTGAAATGCTTCTGTTACTAGCTCCAACAGGGCAGTAGAATGTCTTGTGTCACTAGCTCCAACAGGGCAGTAGAATGTCTTGTGTTACTAGCTCCAACAGGGCAGTAGAATGTCTTGTGTTACTAGCTCCAACAGGGCAGTAGAATGTCTTGTGTTACTAGCTCCAACAGGGCAGTAGAATGTCTTGTGTTAATAGTTCCAACAGTGTAGTAGAATGTCTTGTGTTACTAGTTCCAACAGGGCAGTAGATTGTATTGTGTTACTAGCTCCAACAGGGCAGTAGAATGTCTAAACAAGAAATGTCTAAACAAGAAATCAAGATATGACAGAACAAATCCAATTAAGGGGTATACAGTATATATTAGGGTGAGCATGTGTCAGAATTTCGAATATAAATATGTGGTGTGTATAGTGTGTTATTTGGAAATAAAATGGAATGTATAGTAGTAGGTATATTAGGAATGAGCTATTTTATTTAACCTTTACTTAACTAGGCAAGTCAGTTAAGAACAAATTCTTATTTACGATGACTGCCTAGGAACAGTGGGTTAATTGCCTTGTTCAGGGGCAGAACGACATATTTTTACCTTGTCAGCTCGGGGATTCGATCTAGCAACCTTTCGGTTGGCCCAATGCTCTAACCACTAGGCTACCTGCCGCCCCATGTGGAGAATACAGCTATGTGGAGAATACAGTATATACATACACAGTGAGTAAACAACAGTATAGAAACAGTATATGAGGTGACCAGCCTTCAAAGACTATACACATGGGGCATTAGTCTCAAGGTGCTGGGTAAGTACCGGCATGTAGCCAGCTAGTGATGTCTGTTCAACGGTCTGATGGCCTGGAGATGGAAATTGTTTATCAGTCTCTCTGTCCCAGCTTTGATGTACCTGTACAGACCGTTTTTTAGGTTGAGGGAGAGGTTATTTTCCTGGCACCACTCTGCCAGGGCTCTAACCTCCTCCCTGTTGGCTGTCTCATTGTTGTTAATAATCAGGCCTAACACTGTCGTGTCGTCAACAAATGTGATGGTTGAGTTGGAGTCATGCGTGGTTTCGCAGTCATGGGTGAACAGGGACTATAGTAGAGGGCTGAGCGCACAACCCTGGGGGAGCCCCGTATTGAAGATCAGCATAGTGGGCGTGTTGTTGCCTACCCTCACCCACCTGGGGTCGGCCTGGCAGGAAGTCTAGAAACCAGTTGTACAGGGAGTTCAGGCCCTGAAGGTGATATGGTCCTTGACCATTCTCTCAATGCATTTCGTGATGACAGAGGTTTCTGTTACCTTATCTTGCTTGGGTACAGAGACAATGGTGGACCGACTACGATAGGGAGAGGTTGAATATGTCCGGAAACACTACAGCCAACTAGTCTGCACATTAACAAGTTTGAAAGTACTACTCACGCTGGCTACAGAGATATGGAGCCCACAGTTCATGTGAGCGGCGGGGGCCCACGACAACGGCTCTGTGTGGTTTCCTCGTAGCGGGCGAAAAAGGTGTTTATTTTGTCTGGGAGTGAGTGTCTGGTGTCTGGTGTCTGGTGAGTGTCTGGTGTCTGGTGAGTGTCTGGTGTCTGGTGAGTGTCTGGTGTCTGGTGAGTGTCTGATGTTTGGTGAGTGTCTGGTGTCTGGTGAGTGTCTGGTGTCTGGTGAGTGTCTGGTGTCTGGTGAGTGTCTGGTGTCTGGTGAGTGTCTGGTGTCTGGTGAGTGTCTGGTGTCTGGTGAGTGTCTGGTGTCTGGTGAGTGTCTGGTGTCTGGTGAGTGTCTGGTGTCTGGTGAGTGTCCGGTGTCTGGTGAGTGTCTGGTGTCTGGTGAGTGTCTGCGACGTAGCTGGTTTTCCCTTTATAATCCGTGATTGTCTGCTATCTGTGTCTCGTGTCTGAGCCGTTGAATAGTGACTCCACTTTGTCCTTGTAACGTCTTTTGGCCTCTTTGATTGACTTGTGTTCCCAGTCACCCTACCGGGGTTAAATGCGGTGTTTCGGGGAAGAAGGAGAGTTTGTGTTGTCAAAGTCAAATTCTTTCAAATACTTTAGTTGTGCTTTATTTAAATTGCCCGGTAAAATTAAGTCAAAACATAACAGTGTGTACAGTATGTAACTCCTTTAAATGTACAGTAACATCATCCACTGACTTGTATGTTGAGCCTAATGTGACGAGCTTCTCTCACCACTATAGGCTGACCCATGGAATCACCACGTGTGGAAAGTCAACAATGGGACACCCACCAAGAAAAGAGCCATCGGCTTCAAGAAACTGGCCAAGTGAGTACAGAGATAGAGAGGTCCTTTCATTAGGCCTTAGGGAAACATTATGCTTCACCTAGATTGGGGTTAGAAGTTCTCCATTGCAGTCCTGCTTGCTGTTTATGTATACTGAAGTACACACTTTAAGTGCACACTTGTTTCCTAATCCTCCATTTGGCACTGATAAAGAACTGCTACTAAATACAGCATGTTAATGATATTATAGAACTACTACTAAATACAGTGTGTTAATGGTATTATAGAACTGCTACTAAATACAGTGTGTTAATGGTATTATAGAACTACTACTAAATACAGTGTGTTAATGGTATTATAGAACTACTACTAAATACAGCATGTTAATGATATTATAGAACTACTACTAAATACAGTGTGTTAATGGTATTATAGAACTACTACTAAATACAGTGTGTTATGGTATTATAGAACTACTACTAAATACAGTGTGTTAATGGTATTATAGAACTACTACTAAATACAGTGTGTTAATGGTATTATAAAATCACTACTAAATACTGTGTTAATGGTATTATAGAACTACTACTAAATACAGCATGTTAATGGTATTATAGAACTACTCCTAAATACAGCATGTTAATGGTATTATAAAACTATTACTAAATACAGTGTGTTAATGGTATTATAAAACTATTACTAAATACAGCATGTTAATGATATTATAGAACTACTACTAAATACAGTGTGTTAATGGTATTATAGAACTACTACTAAATACAGCTTGTTAATGGTATTATAGAACTACTACTAAATACAGTGTGTTAATGGTATTATAGAACTACTACTAAATACAGTGTGTTAATGGTATTATAGAACTACTACTAAATACAGCATGTTAATGGTATTATAGAACTACTACTAAATACAGTGTGTTAATGGTATTATAGAACTACTACTAAATACAGTGTGTTAATGGTATTATAGGGAGGCCTGCTGGTCACATCATGTCCATTTCTCCTCCGTTTGCTCTTCCTCTTCTTTGTTGTGTCTCCATGAATGAGATGAGATGAGATGAGATGAGGTAGTGGTGCAGACAGGGAGGGAGCTCATCTACTCATGTCATCACGAGGATACGACAGGCTAGGTCATCACGAGGATACGACAGGCTAGGTCATCACGAGGATACGACAAGCTAGGTCATCACGAGGATACGACAGGCTAGGTCATCACGAGGATACGAAAGGCTAGGTCATCACGAGGATATGACAGGCTAGGTCATCACAAGGATACGACAGGCTAGGTCATCACGAGGATACGACAGGCTAGGTCATCACGAGGATACGACAGGCTAGGTCATCACGAGGATACGACAGGCTAGGTCATCACGAGGATACGACAAGCTAGGTCATCACAAGGATAGGACAAGCTAGGTCATCATGATTACCATCTGCTGTTTAGGCATGACGTGCAGCACTGTCTGTCTGTCTGTCTGCTCGAGCAAACCAGCTGAGCGTGGAGGGTAAGCTAGTAAACTACAGTAGTTATCTGAGTTTAGAAGACTTTAGAGAGAGTGAAGGTGGATGAGAGAAGGGGGAAGGGAAAGAGAGGTTGAAAGGGGTAAGGGGGAAAGAGGGAAGGGGTAAAGGGTAAAGGAGGGAAGGGGAAGAGAGACGGGGGAAGGGGGAAGAGGTAAGAGAAAGGGGTGAAGGGGAAGAGGGAAGGGGTAAAGGGTAAAGGAGGGAAGGGGAAGAGAGACGGGGAAGGGGGAAGAGGTAAGAGAAAGGGGTGAAGGGGAAGAGGGAAGGGGGAAAGGGGGAAGGGGAAAAGGAAAAGAGAGAACAGGGAAGGAGGAAGGAGTAAAGGGTAAAGGGGAAGGGGGAAGAGATAAGAGGAAGGGGAAAAGGGGGAAGAGGGAAGGGGTGAGGGTAAATGGGAAGAGGTGAGGGGGAAGAGAGAAGGGGGGAAGGTAGAAGGGGTAAAAGGTCATGGGTAAAGGGTTAAGGGTTCGTGGTGTTACAAGGTCTGCTGTGCCTTTGATCACTGGTGCCTGTGATTTATCCTTTTTTTGGTTACACTATATAAAAGCTTTCATGAATGAACCATTTTAAATGTTTATATATATATATAGACGTTTTATTATGTTATGAATTATACATGTCCTCTCTATCTGTCTGTGTGTGTGTGCAGGGCTGTGAAGTTCTCAGCCAAGCTAATGGGCCAAGCCATGGCTAAGAGGGTCAAAGCTACTATACTATTTGCCACCGAGACTGGAAAATCTCAAGACTATGCAAGAACCCTGTGTGAGATCTTCAAGCATGCCTTTGACGCAAAGGTAACCTTTTTATAACTACCACACAAATTGAATATGAATTGATGTGCCATGTCTATTTTTGATGTTATCTTGATTGGAACATGAAAAAGCCGACTTCAAAAACATCCCCCTGAACCCTGTGTGAGATTTTCAAGCATTTCTTTGACGCAAAGGTGAACCACACAACTTGAATATGACTTCATGCGTCATGTCTTTTTTTGGATGTTATTGTGAATGGAAGACAATGCTTAAAAAAACAATCCCCCCTCACTGACAAAGCTGAGGCCCCGCAGATTTGAAAAAGCGAGCAGACGGTTTCACACCAACATTGCGAGGTTACACGGAAATGTATATTTTGTCACATTCCGATTCCCTCTCATGCAGCAAAGTGCCATGGGCCACAGCGGAAGAATCAACCCATCCAAGCGTTAAGCTGTAGTTTAAGATAAAATCTTTAAAAACCGCAGGCTGTGTAAATGTGTTTGTCAAAATAGAAAATATGCGGCTCTACTGCTCTCAATCATCTAGTGTCCCCCTCCAGGACATGACATCTTCTGTTTTTACTGCTTCCTTTTTAAAGTAATCAATCAGACGAGAGGGACCATCTTGTTGTAGTTGAGTCAGACAGGCAGATGCAGAGCAGATGGATGACAGGGTGTTTCCTCTCTTCCTCTTCTCGTCATCTTGTCCATTCTCTCATTCTTTCTTTCTCTCAGCACGATGGCCCGTAGGAACTAAGGCTGCTGGAGTCAGAGATATCTGGGTGTATCGCAGCACATGATTAGCTCGTTAAGACAAGGACGTAGTGTTCATTTGATACTTCACTGCTGCCCTATGGTTTCTGGATTCATGACTGCGTTTCTTCCTTACGGTCTTAGTCAGAGGAGGAAAAACATCCCCACAGCATGATGCTTCCACCACCATGCTTCACAGTCGGGATGATGCCAGGTTTCCTCCAGACGTAACGCTTGGCATTCAGGCCTAAGAGTTCAATCTTGGTTTCATCAGAACAGAGAACCTTGTTTCTAATGTTCTGAGAATCCTTTAGGGGCCTTTTGGCAAACTCCAAGCAGGCTTTCATGTGCTTTTACTGAGGAGTGGCTTCCGTCTGGCCACTCTACCATAAAGGCCTGACTGGTGGAGTGCTGCAGAGATGGGAGAACCTTCCAAACCTCATTACTTGTTTTTTTTTCTGCATTGTAGAATAATAGTGAAGACATAACACATCATGTAGTAAGCCAAAAAGTGTTAAACAAATCAAAATCTTTTTCATATTTGAGATTCTTCAAAGTAGCCACCCTTTGTCATGATGACAGCTTTGCAAACTCTTGGCATTCTCTCAACCAGCTTCATGTGAAATGCTTTTCTAACAGTCTTGAAGGAGTTCCCACATATGCTGAGCACTTGGTGGCTGCTTTCCTTCACTCTGCGCTCCAACTCATCCCAAACCATCTCAATTGGGTTGAGGTCGGGTGATTGTGGAGGCCAGGTCATGTGATGCAGCATACTATATCCCTCTCCTTGGTCAAATAGCCCTTACACACCCTGGAGGCGTGTTTTGGGTAATTGTCCTGTTTAAAAACAAGCGATAGTCCCACTAAGTGCAAACCAGATGGGATGGCGTACTGCTGCAGAATGCCGTGGTAGTTATGCTGGTTAAGTGTGTCTTGAATTCTAAATTAATCACTGACAGTGTCACCAGCAAAGCTCCCCCACGCATCACACCTCCTCCTCCATGCTTCACGGTGGGAACCACACATGCAGAGGTCATTCGTTGACCTACTCTGCATTTCACAAAGACACAAATTTGGACTCATCAGACCAAATGACAGATTTCCAATAGTCTAATGTCCATTGCTTGTGTTTATTGGCCCACGGAAGTCTCTTCTTCTTATTGGTGTCCTTTAGTAGTGGTTTCTTTGCAGCAATTCAACAATGAAGGCCTGATTCACACAGTCTACTATGAACAGTTGATGTTGAGATGTGTCTGTTACTTGAACTCTCAAGCATTTATATGGGCTGCAATTTCTGAGGCTGGTAAATCGAATTAACTTATCCTCCACAGCAGAGGTAACTCTGGGTCTTCCTTTCCTGTGGCAGTCCTCGTGAGAGACAGTTTCATCATAGCGCTTGATGGTTTTTGCGACTGCACTTGACGAACCTTTAAAAGTTTTTGAAATTTTCCGCATTGACTGACCTTCATGTCTTAAAGTAATGATTGGCTGTCGTTTCTCTTCGTTTATTTGAGCTGTTCTTGCCATAATATGGACAATTAGGGCTATCTTCTGTATACCATCCCTACCTTGTCACAATATTAGTGACTACCTCATGAAGCTGGTTGAGAGAATGCCAATAGTGTGCAAAGCTGTCATCAGGGCAAAGGGTGGCTACTTTGAAGAATCTCAAATATAACATATATTTGTTTAACCCTTTTTTGGTTACTACATTATTCCATATGTGTTATTTCATAGTTTTGATGAGCATTATTAATAAAATAAAATAAATCAAATACAAATAATAAAGAAGAACCCTTGAATGAGTAGGTGTGCCCAAACTTTTGGTTGATACTGTATTTAAATAAGATACTGTTTTCACTTGTCACTATGAGGTATGGTGTAGATTGTTGAGGATTTTTATTTATTTAAAACATTTTAGAATAATGCTGTAACATAATTTTTTGGGGAAAAAGTCAAGGGGTCTGAATACTTTCCGAAAGCACTATATGACTGTTATTTTTTTGGTATCACTCTTTGAGTATTTTTTTGGTCTTGAATATCTGCCATTTTGTTTTCAGAAAATATGTGTTTTCACTTCATTTCAAAATGTCTCTGGTTCACACACATTAAGTGAATGTATGAAATGTGGGCAGCTTTATTGACACACATGTTCCACTACAACAGGTGATGTCAATGGATGAATACGACATGGTGGATCTGGAGCATGAAACACTGGTGTTGGCCGTGACCAGTACATTTGGCAACGGAGATCCACCCGAAAATGGAGAGGTAGGATTGGCCAGTACAGTGTGTTAGTTTGTGTATGTACCTGCACGTGTGTGCATGCGTGCGGTTGAGTGTGTTTACCTGCGTGTGTGTTTGATTTCCACAGCAGTGTGCAGCGTGTACCATGTATATGTTGTTTAACCTGCAGGCGATAGACTATTGACCATCTTCCTGTTTGTGTAGAAATTTGGAGCTGCCTTGATGGAAATGAGACATCCTACATCCAACACAGAGGACAGAAAGTGAGTTCAACCATCTGGGCCCATTCAACCAGAGAATGCTGACTTGGTACACATCCCAAATGGCACCCTATTCCCTATATAGTGCACTACTTTTGAACAGGGTTCCATGGAGTGGGTAGTGTACTATATAGGGAATAGGGATCCATTTGGGATGTAATCATGGCTACAGTAAAGGTCACAGACATCCTCATACAGTTGGACAGCATTACTCAACACTTAACTGAGATGTTTTTTTTTGGAGTGAGTGTACTATCTCCTGTCCTTATGCCCTTGAGTAACATACTTAACCCCTAAAATTGCTACACAGATTCTGCACTGCGGCAGGTCTTGTACTCCTCCCAAAATGATGCGTTGTGTCTTGTCTGAAGTCATTGGGAGGACAGCAGAAGAAAATATTTCTGTCTCTGCAATGGACTAGTGAAGTAGTATTCTATACTGAGTGCACATGCTATCCCTGTATCTGCCTCTCTGTCAGGAGTTACAAGGTCCGTTTCAACAGCGTGTCGTCCTACTCAGACACCCGCAAATCCTCCAGCGACGAACCCGAGCCCAGGGTCAACTTCGAGAGCACCGGACCCCTCGCCAACGTCAGGTACAGTAAGCTAGCCCAACTTTATAATTGGCCGATGTGGGTTGAAGTGCAATCTGATTGTCAAAAAATATTGGTATGGTTAAATTCAAATATATTTTTTGCATTGTGCTTAAACAGATTTTAACAGGTTAACAAAAAACGACAGACTTGTGAGTATAGATGATAGCCAAGCTACGACAGGGAGACAAAGCCCTGAAGAGAACCCAAAGATGTCTTGGACTGCTTATTAAACCTGGGTTTTGATGGCTGCACGGGGGTGGAAATGTCTCATTTTTACAAACACAGACAGGGGCCATCTGGTGCAAGATAACATAGAAAACATCAGACGAAGTGATAACTCTTCCCTTTATACTGCCTGTCTGTATAGTGTTCTGAGAAGACAGAGGGAGGAAGAAATAAGCTCTTTTGAGCAATTCCCTTGTATGGTTGTCTGAATCAAATCAATTTAAACTCTGAGTGTGTGTGTGCCTGTGTGCATCTCTCTTTCACTCTTTCAATCTTTCAATCTTTCACTCTTTCTCTCTCTCTCTCTCTCTCTCTCTCTCTCTCTCTCTCTTGCGCTCTCGCTCTCTCTTTCTCTCTCTCTCTCTTTTTCCAGGTTCTCAGTGTTTGGCCTTGGCTCCAGGGCATACCCACACTTCTGTGCTTTTGCCCACGCTGTGGACACGCTGTTCGAGGAGCTGGGAGGGGAGCGCATCCTACGCATGGGGGAGGGAGATGAGCTGTGTGGCCAGGAGGAGTCCTTCAGAAACTGGGCCAAGAAGGTTTTCAAGGTGGGGTGACTAGGGGGAGTCCTGTACCAAGAAGGTTTTCTAGGTGGGGTGACTGGGGAGTCCTGGGCCAAGACAGTTTTCAAGGAGGTGTAACTGGGGAGGCCTGGGTCAAGAAGGTTTTCAAGGTGGGGTGACTGGGGGGAGTCCTGTACCAAGAAGGTTTTCTAGGTGGGGTGACTGGGGGGAGTCCTGTACCAAGAAGGTTTTCTAGGTGGGGTGACTGGGGGGAGTCCTGTACCAAGAAGGTTTTCTAGGTGGGGTGACTGGGGGGAGTCCTGTACCAAGAAGGTTTTCTAGGTGGGGTGACTGGGGGGAGTCCTGTACCAAGAAGGTTTTCTAGGTGGGGTGACTGGGGGGAGTCCTGCACCAAGAAGGTTTTCTAGGTGGGGTGACTGGGGGGAGTCCTGTACCAAGAAGGTTTTCTAGGTGGGGTGACTGGAGGGAGTCCTTGTGCAGCACGGAACACACTCACTCACACGCATGAAGGCCTACACATCTGCGTGCACACAGGCATGCACAAACAGAAATCAGCTCTTTTGAGCAATTCCTTTGCATGGTTGTCTGAATGAAATGAAATCAATAGCGGTAATGGTCTTAATAATGGGCTCCACAGAACAATACTTTCGTCAGAGAATTCTGGCACACCTGGTGTGATGTATGACGTGCCTACAGGTGTCTGCATGGTCTGTAGAGTTATGTTCAGTAGTAAATTAAGAACAACCCCCCACACTCTGACAGCCTGTTGATTCATGCGTTCTTTGTTGAGCTAATGCTTCAGGCAGCCAGACCTTGACAGTGGGGATGATGATCTTATGTTTATGTGCAGACCAGGAGGTTCATGTCTGCATTTAGTGCATTATTCATCTTTATAAACCGCTCAAAATGCATCTGTAAAAAGCCTATCAGCTGTGAAAGATAGAGTTCCGAATGTGGTCTAAAATGTGCTGTTAAAAAGCAAAGCTTTGAATACCTGTCCTTATAAACGCCTGTGGTTGTGTCTGTTTGTCAAGGCTGCCTGTGATGTGTTCTGCATCGGTGATGTGAACATCGAGAAGGCACATGATTCTTTGATCAGTAACGATCGTAGTTGGAAGAAGAGCAGGTTCCGCCTCACATACACAGCTGAGGCCCCTGCCCTAACACAAGGTATAAAGGTTTCATTCAAAGCTCTGTCTCACTTTAAACAAAACATAGCTTTAAAAAATATATATCATCTTATGAAGCCTTTATAAACCCTTTATAAGGCCTATATACTTCATAAATCATTCATAAGCAAGTGTCATGATATTTAAAGGGTGGAAAAAGGAGTCTATGTATCTGATCAGAGTGAATTTGTTACAGTACAGTATAGAATAGCTCAAATGCTTTCATTGATGAACTTTTGTGAATGTGTCCTTCAACAGCATTATACAGCATCCACAAGAAGAAGGTCTACGGAGCCAAGATCATACAGAGTGAAAACCTCCAGAGTTCGACATCCAAGTGGGTAGATTTTGTTCTCACAGTATTCTATAGCTAGCTCAATAAGTATGTTTTATGATTTTACTCTAGCCTCGCTTGATATGAGATGCTATAATCCCAAACTGTACAATGTTTACAAACTGTAACTACAAACTAACCCCAAACTCTAGCCACAAACTGTAACGACCAAATCTAACCCCAAACTCTAACCCTAAACTGTAACTACAAACTCTAACCCCAAACTCTAACCCTAAACTGTAACTACAAACTCTAACCCCAAACTCTAACCCCAAACTGTAATTACAAACTCTAACCCCAAACTCTAACCCAAAACTCTAACCCCAAACTGTAATTACAAACTCTAACCCCAAACTCTAACCCTAAACTCTAACCCCAAACTCTAACCCTAAACTCTAACCCCAAACTCTATCCTCAAACTCTAGCCACAAACTTTAACCCCAAACTCTAACCCCAAACTGTAATTACAAACTCTAACTGCAAACTGTAACTAAAAACTCTAACCCCAAACTCTAACCCCAAACTCTAACCCAAAACTCTAACCCCAAACTCTAACCCCAAACTGTAATTACAAACTCTAACCCAAAACTCTAACCCAAAACTCTAACCCAAAACTCTAACCCCAAACTGTCATTACAAACTCTAACCCCAAACTCTAACCCTAAACTCTAACCCCAAACTCTAACCCTAAACTCTAACCCCAAACTCTAACCCTAAACTCTAACCCCAAACTCTAACCCTAAACTCTAACCCCAAACTCTAACCCCAAACTGTAACCCCAAACTCTAACCTCAAACTCTAACCCCAAACTCTAACCCAAAACTCTAACCCCAAACTCTAACCCCAAACTGTAATTACAAACTCTAACCCCAAACTCTAACCCAAAACTCTAACCCCAAACTCTAACCCCAAACTGTAATTACAAACTCTAACCCCAAACTCTAACCCTAAACTCTAACCCCAAACTCTAACCCTAAACTCTAACCCCAAACTCTAGCCACAAACTGTAACTACACTCTAACCCCAAACTCTAGCCCCAAACTCTAACCACAAACTGTAACTACACTCTAACCCCAAACTCTAACCACAAACTGTACAATGTTTACAAACTCTAACCCCAAACTCTAACCCTAAACTCTAATCCCAAACTCTAACCCCAAACTCTAACCTCAAACTCTAGCCACAAACTTTAACCCAAAACTCTAACCCTGGTCATCTGTGGGAAAATCAACATGTGACAGAGAATGACGCATCATCATCATCACATGAAAAGGAGAGACGACACATGACACCACACATCACATTACATTTTGATCACATTACTTCTCCACATGGAAAGGAGCAACAGGCCTACAGGAACAGAACATCAGTAATGTTACATGTTGGGTCCTGAGTCTGTCCAGACTATGTTCCAGGTACTGTCTGATCCCAGAAGATGTCAAATTCTGCACCTAGATTAAAAGCAGAGAACATTCTGGGCCACACACTCTAACCCCAAACTCTAACCCTAAACTGTAACCCCAAACTCTAGCCCCAAACTCTAACCCCAAACTCTAGCCACAAACTGTAACTACGCTCTAACCCCAAACTCTAACCCCAAACTCTAACCACAAACTGTAACTACACTCTAACCCCAAACTCTAACCACAAACTGTACAATGTTTACAAACTCTAACCCCAAACTCTAACCCTAAACTCTAATCCCAAACTCTAACCCCAAACTCTAACCTCAAACTCTAGCCACAAACTTTAACCGAAAACTCTAACCCCAAACTGTAATTACAAACTCTAACCCCAAACTCTAGCCACAAACTGTACACTGTTTACAAACTCTAACCCCAAAACTCCAACCCCAAAACTCTAACCCCAAACTCTAATCCCAAACTCTACCCCCAAACTCTAGTCCCAAACTCTAGCTCCAGAATTCTAGCCACACACTCTAACTACAAACTCTAACCCCAAACTCTAGTCACAAACTATAACCACAAACTATAACTACAAACTCTAACCCCAAACTCTAGCCACAAACTCTAACCCGAACTCTAGTCACAAACTCTAACCACAACTGTAACCACAAACTGTAACCACCAACTGTAACCACAGTTCTGAATCCCCTAGCAGTCGCTCCACCATATTTGTTAGACTCCACACAAATAACGAGGACAGACTGGCGTACCAGCCCGGCGACCATCTGGGCATCTTCCCTGGCAACCATGAGGACCTGATTACGGCCCTCATTGAGAAACTAGAGGACGGTCCACCTGTCAATCAAATCGTTAAGGTGGAGTTCCTGGAAGAGAGGAACACAGCACTGGGTTAGTAGAACTCTATGTTATGTATATAACCTGTATTTAGGAAGCCCTCCATGCTCTTCATTCAATATTAGACAATAAAGAACAAACAGAGTTTGATATTGGATATGCAGGTCTTATTAGGAGGATTTATGGTGGTTTACATTATGTACAGTGTACAGTATACTTGACTATTTAATGCTCAAAAACTTACATTTTTTAAAGCAGTGATTAACATTTTACACTGGCATTCACAAGTTGTGTAGGCTACTCATACATCATGCTATTGTGGTGTTATATTATTGATGCCCAAGAATAAATACTGAACTTGTTCTAAGGGGGCGGAAGGAAGCCTAGCGGTTAAGAGCGTTAGGCCAGTAACTGAAACGTCACTGGTTTGAATCCCAGAGCCAACGAGGTGAAGAAAAAAAACAACAGTTGATATGCCCTTGAGCAAGGCACTCAACCATAATTGCTCCTGTATGTCGCTCTTGATAAGAGTGTCCATCAAATGTTACTTTTGTGCTTGTTTTCTCCATCTGAAGGTGTGATCAGTAACTGGCTGGAGGAACCTCGGTTCCCCCCTTGCACCATCTACCAGGCCTTCCAGTACTTCCTGGATATCACCACGCCCCCCAGCCCAGTCCTGCTACAGCAGTTTGCCTCCCTGGCCACTAACGACAAGCAGAGGAAGAAGCTAGAGACCCTCAGTAAGGTAATGAACGGTTCTAACCATATAGTCTGTATGTTTCACCATATGTACAGATGTAGGATCTTAATTTGACTCATATTGTCACAGCAAAATAATCCTGCAGCAACAGGATTTGAATGTCTAGTCCATAATGTTGTTTAATCGGTGGTTAGGTTATTAGCTGGCAAAAGTAGACTAGATGAAAAGTGAAATACTGTTGTTATAACTGTGGGTTTTTGTGGGTTTTCAGTGAATTTATATAAATCACAAAGCGCAGCAATAAAAGAGTGGTCAAATGAAGATCCTATGTACCTTATATCCTTGAGTGTTACGCAGTATGTTAAAAGGTCCACCAGTCAATCCTCCAGAGTCAAGGGGTCGCCTTTGCAATGTACTCCTGCAACGTTCATTTGATCCCTCTGTTATCGCAGATAATTTTCCTGAACAGCAGAAAATGCTTTAAAAGGCTCCTAAAGTTTGTAATCAGAGTCATCATGCCCATAGGGGGGCACAGGGGCATGTGTCCCCTCATATTTGTCCCGTTTAAAAAATAAATAACAAATCTGTAATACTACAAGCTACCTAGCAATTTTATGAAGTTGGCTTTAGCCCAGATAGGTTCCCAATCTCCTAACCTTATAACTAGCTAGCAAGAGTAGCTAGCTTGTCTAATTATCTTAGCTGGAATGTCTGCTGGCAACGTTAGAATATAGAAAAGCAAGCAATAACTAAATATACTGAATAAGACTCACATTCCTTTCAATATTTTACCCAGATTTGAGCAGAGATGCAGAGAAGCATATTTGGTTCCTTTAAAAAATAACCATCAGTCAGGAGGATACAGACAGCTCAAGGGGTATGCTTTAATGTGCAGAAAAATTTACTTTAGATATATATTTTTTTTTTACAAAGAATTAAGCATAATGATTATGGCTTTAGATTGTAGGAATAAGGTGTTTCAGGTATTTGAAAAATTCAAAATTCTCCAATTTATGGACAGGGGGCTTAGCCCCCCCTCCAGACCACCCCAAGCCATCCTCACATACTTTGTGCCCCCTCAGATTTTTGGTGTGAATGATACTTCTGTTTGTAATTCCCAGTTTAAAACGTCAGACTTGACTTGATTGGCCCTAAAGAAAAATGTATCAACACCTACAAAAATGTAAATTAAAGCTAGAATCCTTAATTAAAACAATAACAAATCGGACACCCTGCCTCTGTTTTGGTAAAAAGCTGAGAGAGGGCCTGAAGAAATGTAACCACTCTCAACTTCATAGAGACGGGTATGGATGCGAGGACTGACTATCTATGATTTCAAAATCATAGTGTTAACCATGGCCTATAGTCAATCTGTATTGCTGAAGCGTTAGAAATGTTAAGCTATTTTCCTAATTTCCTATTGAACATTACCTTCACATTTCAATCACGCTGGAAAGCTGAATATCCGTTATACGGATTGAATAGAGCCCAATTATTTTAAGCTATACTGTGTTTATTTACGTTTACATTGTTACAAACATTGGAGTAAACAAGCTTATATTTTGGGTTCTGATGTGGTTAGACAGTTGAACTGAGCTTATGAGGCATTTATTTGTAAGGTCCCACAGTTGATAGTGCATGTCAGAGCAAAAAACCAAGCCATGAGGTTGAAGGAATTGTCCGTAGAGCTCTGAGACAGGATTGCGTCGAGGCACAGATATGGGAAAGGGTACCAAAAAATGTCTGCAAGCATTGAAGGTCCCCAAGAATAAAGTGGAAACTTTCCAGATGGACACCCATCTCTGCACTCCACCAATCAGGCTTTTATGGTAGAGTGGCCAGATGGAAGCCACTCCTCAGTAAAAGGCACATGACAGCCCACTTGGAGTTTGCTAAAAGGCCCCTAAAGACTCTCAGACCATGAGAAACAAGATTCTCTGGTCTGATGAAAACAAGATTGCACTCTTTGGCCTGAATGCCAAGCGTAACGTCTGGAGGAAACCTGGCACCATCCCTACAGTGAACCATGGTGGTGGCAGATTCATGCTGTGGGGATGTTTTTCAGTGCCAGGGACTGGGAGACTAGTCAGGATTGAGGGAAAGATGAACGGAGTGAAGTACAGAGAGATCCATGATGACAACCTGCTCCAGAGCGCTCAGGATCTCAGACTGGGACGAAGGTTAACCTTTCAACAAGAGATCAATCCAATGTCTCTGAATGTCCTTGAGTGGCCCAGCCAGGGTCCGGACTTGAACATCTCTGGAGAGACCAGAAAATAGCTGTGCAGAAATGCTCCCCATCCAACCTGACAGAGCTTGAGAGGATCTGCAGAGAAGAATGGGAGAAACTCCCTAAATACATGTGTGCAAAGCTTGTAGCGCCACACCCAAGAAGACTCGAGGCTGTAATTGCTGCCTAAGGTGCTTCAACAAAGTATTGAGCAAAGGGTCTGAATAGTTTAAAAAAACGGTTATTGTTTTGTCATTATGGAGTAGATTGTGTGTAGATTTCCCTGCAGTGGGAAACTGGTCAAATTAGACAGTTCAGTTTTATCTGAAGAAATTCAGTGCTAGGAAGACCCTGGTACATTGCATTTTTGTAGGTCCATTGTGATTTTATGTTTAATAATGCATAGATTCCACAGGATAGAATAACACAACATGTTTATATTTGAAGTAGCAGACACTTTTAACTCAAAGTGACTTACTGTACAGTGAGTGCATTTCACTATGTGTGACCCCAGTGGGAATTGAACCCACAACTTTGGTATTGGTAGCACTGTGCTTTAACCAACCCATGACTCTGGTGTTACTAGCACTATGCTTTAACCAACCCATGACTCTGGTGTTACCAGCACTATGCTTTAACCAACCCATGACTCTGGTGTTACCATCACTATACTTTAACCAACCCATGACTCTGGTGTTACCAACCCATGACTCTGGTGTTACTAGCATTATGCTTTAACCAACCCATGACTCTGTTGTTACCAACACTATACTTTAACCAACCCATGACTCTGGTGTTACCAACACTATGCTTTAACCAACCCATGACTCTGGTGTTACCAACACTATGCTTTAACCAACCCATGACTCTGGTGTTACCAACCCATGACTCTGGTGTTACCAACCCATGACTCTGGTGTTACCAACACTATGCTTTAACCAACCCATGACTCTGGTGTTACCAACCCATGACTCTGGTGTTACCAGCACTATACTTTAACCAACCCATGACTCTGGTGTTACCATCACTATACTTTAACCAACCCATGACTCTGGTGTTACCAGCACTATGCTTTAACCAACCCATGACTCTGGTGTTACCAACACTATGCTTTAACCAACCCATGACTCTGGTGTTACCAACCCATGACTCTGGTGTTACCATCACTATGCTTTAACCAACCCATGACTCTGGTGTTACCATCACTATGCTTTAACCAACCCATGACTCTGGTGTTACCAGCACTATGCTTTAACCAACCCATGACTCGACTCTGGTGTTACCAGCACTACACTTTAACAAACTGAGCCACAAAGGACTGCTAAGGTAAATAATTTGATTAGTATTCATTAGATCCTTCAAGCGTTTTATGCCTTTTGTCACAGACAGTGAGCACAGTAAACAGAGGTACAAATACTTGTTGGGAAGGTGGAAATAAAAGCATCATCTTGGTTTTTAAGTCTTGCTTTATTGTCATGTGAATTCTTCAACCCCAATATGTAAACCTTTTGAATGTCTCCCTGTTGAATGCGTTCTTCTTGTCAACACAGTAGCTGTGAATTTCCACTTTATCGCAAAACGGAGGCACCCTGTGCTCAAGGCACAGTTGACCCGTGTATTCAATATGTTTACCACAAAAAGACATGAATGCCTTCCTCTACATGATTGAAAACCATTTTGAAGCACTTTGCGCTTGTTGAAAATAACCTTAGAGTAGACAAGTTTTAGCTTGCACAGACGCCATAGAATTTAAGCCCTGCGCCCGGTAACCCTCAGACACATTTTCTCCCCATACAGAGACTCCCACAGTTCAAAAACGTCAATTTTGGTGAATGTCTTAAAACATTATGTTGGTCAGGTCAGGTGAGTGAGTGCCTCACTCTTTGTGGTTCAACTCACTCTAAAAAAACAAAAGAGGGAAAAAAGAGAGACATTGAAATAAAAAACAGACATCAAGCCACAGTGGGATCTTCAGCTACCCACTATCCTTGCTATCTTTCTTTGTCCCAGTTGACCTGCGTCAGCTTACACAAGGTACTCAGGCTCCGGCTGTTCTTCAACCTGCATTGTTGGTTAAGGGCTTGTCAGTGAGCATTTCACTGTAAGGTCTACTACACCTGTTCTATTTGGCGCATGTGACAAATAACATTTAATTTGATTTGAAGTTTAGATAATGACTGAAGCCGGAAAGCCCAAAATATGTCAAAAGTCAATCATACATAATGTCATCATCGCATCAGGAGATTGTTGTTAGTTGTCTGACTGAAATATGTGTCTCACCTCTTATCTTCTCCACCAGGTGTGTGGAGTTGGAGAAACATTCATAATAACTAATTTTCTCTGAAGCAATACATTTTCTTTAGCATGGCTCCTTATATATTGAATGCACATTACATTAACATGCCTCTTCTTCACCTCTCTCCTTTCCTTTCCTACTTCTCTCCTCTCCTCCTCCTCTCCTTTCCTACTCTCCTCTCCAACTCCTCTCCTCAACCTCTCTACTCTCCTCTCCTTTTCTACTCCTCTCCTCCACCTTTCTCCTCTCCTACTCCTCTCTTCCACCTCTCTCCCCTCCTTTCCTTTCCTATTTCTCTCCTCTCCTTTCCTACTCTTCTCCTCCACCTCTCTCCTTTTCCACTCCTCTCCTCCTCTCATTTCCTACTCTCCTCTTCTCCAACTCCTCTCCTCCACCTCTCTCCCCTCCTTTCCTTTACTATTTCTCTCCTCTCCTTTCCTACTCTTCTCCCCCACCTCTCTCCTTTTCCACTCCTCTCCTCCATCTCTCTCCTCTCCACCTCTCTCCTCTCCTTTCCTACTCCTCTCCTCTCAGGGCTTGCAGGAGTATGAGAAGTGGAAGTGGTATAACAACCCAACCATGGTGGAGGTGTTGGATGAGTTTCCCTCCATCCAAATGCCCTCTACCCTGCTGTTAACCCAGCTACCCCTGCTCCAGCCCAGATACTATTCTATCAGCTCCTCACCAGACGTCCACCCGGGGGAGATTCACCTCACCGTAGCCGTAGTGTCATACAAAACCAGGGGTAAGGGCTGGGCACTAGACTGTGTTGGGTTTACGGGAGCAGGATGAAGTTCCCTCATAGACACTGATCTAGTCAGTTTTACATGTTCCTAGTCTTTTCAGCGTGGTTATGGCATGAGGCTCTACAACACTAGAGGTAAGGGCTGTCGCTAGGTTACGTGCGTGTGTTTACAAGTGTAAAATTACCCCTAGACACTAATCTCATGTTATTTCCCCTACATATGGTAAAGGTTATGATTTTTCAGAGATGCATTGTATGTGCGCGCAATATGATGTGATGTGTGTGAAGCTGAGCATGATGGTTAAATTACACTAATTTCTCTAATCTGGAGACAAATGCCCTTCGCCCTGGGAACTGCATTATGTGTCCTCTTCTTCAGTGTTAGTTTGGAGAGGAGGAGGTATGGCGGTGAAGTGGATGATGGGTAATTGTCTCATTTCAGATGGAGAGGGCCCGATCCACCATGGAGTATGTTCATCATGGCTCAACAGAATAGAGGCAGAAGAAATGGTCCCCTGTTTTGTCAGAGGGTATAACATTGTACTTCTTTTTGTGTTTGTGTGTTGTTGTTGCATGATTGCTTTACTCTTATGGAATGAATACATGTCATTTTCTATGATTGTAAGTGGTGGTTTGGACTATAACAAACGTCAACATTGATTGTTATATGGTGTGTATTCATATGTGCTGACTCAGCTCTATGTCAGTGCAGGTCACAACACTGCACATGATTATACCATATGATTCATATCCAACATTGACTCATATATGGTGTACTCTACAATCATTGACTAAAATGGTTGTTTCTTCTGTTACTTTTTAATTTCTGATCCAAGCTAGAATCCAAGCATTTTTCTTAATCAGAAATGACAATTGAAGGCATACCATAAAACATTTAAAATAATAAATGTACCAAATGATTGTAGAATGCAACATAAAGGCTACGAATCAAGACATTTTAAGATAAATAATTTTTTTTTGATTCTAGTTATTAGAAATGAACATGTCTTGATTCGTAGCCTTTATGTTGCATTCTACAATCATTTGGTACATTTATTATTTTAAATGTTTTATGGTATGCCTTCAATTGTCATTTCTGATGAAAAAGATGCTTTGAATCTAGTGCTCTTAATGAAAAATGTCTTGATCAAACGCCTGATTCTAGTGCGCCTACGTTCCGATTGCCAAAGGACCACAGAGCTCCGTGTATCCTAGTCGGTCCAGGCACTGGGATCGCCCCCTTCAGAAGCTTCTGGGAACAGAAACTTTTTGACTACGAACACAAGGGTTTGTGTACAAAAAAGGAAAAGCATTCACACACTTGATCCTAATTCTTCCACGTGGGAATTATTCGATAACGACTTTTAATAAAAATGTCAAATTAACCACACACTGTGCAGCCAGTATCACTTGTTCTTGTTCGACATTACAGACAGAACTTCATAAATAAACACTGTAGTTTTTAGATGACTCTAAAACATGTATAGTTCAGTGAAAAGTGAAGTAATGTGGTGTTTGCTTCCGTAGGGATCAAATCCTGCCCTATGATCCTGGTGTTTGGATGTCGTCAGTCCCAGATAGACCACATCTACAAGGAGGAGACAATCCAGGCTAAGAACAAGGACGTGTTCAAAGAGCTGTACACAGCCTATTCCAGAGAGCCTGGCAGACCTAAGGTACTGTTAACCTTAGTCCCATTTTGAGTTTAAACGTGACAATGTGTCGTTGGCCGTAAAGACACAGCAACATAGACAGAGGCCATGTGGGAGATAAGAAAGTGGATTTCTAAATAAAAACGTATGGATATCTCTATCCCTGTGTTCGTCTTTTCGCTTGACGCCACATGAGGCTGCTGAGGGGCTCATAATGAGGTCTGGGAACGGAGTAGATGGAATGGAATAAAACACCTGGAAACCATGTTTTTGTTGTATTTGATATCATTCCACTGACTCCGCTCCAGTCATTACCCCGAGCCTGTTCCCCCCCAACTAAGGTGCCACAATCCTCCTGTGCTTGACTTCCACTGTTACGTTCTTCCGGTTGTAAAATACTGTCCTCACACACGCCACCATGTATGTAGGATTCTAAACAAACCCAATGCTCCATCGCTACAATCTGTTTGTTGCCTTCCACTCTCTTTGACCCTGTAGTTCTCTCTACAATCTGTTTGTTGCCTTCCACTCTCTTTGACCCTGTAGTTCTCTCTACAATCTGTTTGTTGCCTTCCACTCTCTTTGACCCTGTAGTTCTCTCTACAATCTGTTTGTTGCCTTCCACTCTCTTTGACCCTGTAGTTCTCTCTACAATATGTTTGTTGCCTTCACTCTCTTTGACCCTGTAGTTCTCTCTACAATATGTTTGTTGCCTTCACTCTCTTTGACCCTGTAGTTCTCTCTACAATATGTTTGTTGCCTTCACTCTCTTTGACCCTGTAGTTCTCTCTACAATATGTTTGTTGCCTTCACTCTCTTTGACCCTGTAGTTCTCTCTACAATATGTTTGTTGCCTTTACCCTCTTTGACCCTGTAGTTCTCTCCATCTAATTGATTAAAGCCCTCTTTCTCCTGTCGCTCTCTGACACAGACATATGTGCAGGATGTGCTTTGTGAGCAGCTGTCAGAGACTGTGTACCAGTGCCTGAAGGAAGAGGGAGGACACATCTACGTGTGTGGGGACGTCGGTATGGCCGGGGACGTCCTCAAGACCGTCCAGCAGATCATCAAACTGCAGGGAAACATGACGCTGGAGGACGCTGGGTTCTACATCAGCAAACTCAGAGTATGACAATAGGCTTCGCTATCCTGAACACTAAACTAACTAACTAATCTAGCTGACTGACTGAACAACTGACTGACTGACTGAAACATAAAGTACAGAGTAAATGTAAATCGTGTGATTTGGACATTAGCAGATTACACCTTCTTATGGACGGTTTTCAGAATATGACAGACACATTCAGACACGTTCAGGATTTGTTTGGTGGGATTCAAATAAGGTTGTTACATTACCGACTCAAAGAAAGAGAAACCAAAAATGCACGTTACAAAGATTTGAATAAGTAAAATGGGTAAAGACCACCAGACAACCAACTGTACAGACTATCAATACTGTACATGAAAGACTGGAATCGAAGATCCACATGAGCAGAATGGCTGGATCCCTATTGAAGAGGGGTATATAATCAAACTCATTTTTAAATGATAATGATCAACTAAGAAACGGTTTTATCCAAGCTCTGGCTATTGAAAACATGTTTCAAGACAATGCTGGACCGTACTGTAGATTGCACTGCACTGTATCCATCTTTCCTCTCTGTCCCCACCGATCCCACTGTATCCATCTTTCCTCTCTGTCCCCACCGATCCCACTGTATCTGTCCTTCCCCTCTCTGTCCCCACCGATCCCACTGTATCCATCTTTCCTCTCTGTCCCCACCGATCCCACTGTATCTGTCCTTCCCCTCTCTGTCCCCACCGATCCCACTGTATCCATCTTTCCTCTGTGTCCCCACCGATCCCACTGTATCCATCTTTCCTCTCTGTCCCCACCGATCCCACTGTATCTGTCCTTCCCCTCTCTGTCCCCACCGATCCCACTGTATCCATCTTTCCTCTGTGTCCCCACCGATCCCACTGTATCCATCTTTCCTCTCTGTCCCCACCGATCCCACTGTATCCATCTTTCCTCTCTGTCCCCACCGATCCCACTGTATCCATCTTTCCTCTGTGTCCCCACCGATCCCACTGTATCCATCTTTCCTCTGTGTCCCCACCGATCCCACTGTATCTGTCCTTCCCCTCTCTGTCCCCACCGATCCCACTGTATCCATCTTTCCTCTGTGTCCCCACCGATCCCACTGTATCTATTTGATCTTCCTGTACTCATCTATCCTCACTTCTTCTATGGCGTAAATCTGTGGCCATTTTATTACACACACGCCTTATTTTCTCTCCTCGCAGGACGAAAACCGCTATCACGAGGACATCTTCGGTGTCACGCTGCGAACGTACGAGGTCACCAACCGGCTGCGTTCGGAATCCATCGCCTACATTGAGGAAAGCAAAAAGGACTCTGACGAGTGAGTCTTTAGTTTACCCCCGCAGCTTTCACTGCGTTCCCCTGTTGTTCTTTCACAGCCACCAACTGTCCCCGGGACATCTCTGCTGTTTTTACATACTGTGCCATACTGGTGGGAGGGATCTGCAGGCTGTAGATACACTGGAGATGCAGTCTCTGGTCTGGTTTATGACTGTTTTCAAAATGCAGAATGGGTAACCATAGAAACCAGTTTAAAAGGGATCCAACTCAACCAACCGGATCACAGTGTATATAAGTGGCTCTGTTGTGTTTTCCGTTCACTCCGTATATTTATCATTCCATTCCATTGTGTCGTAAAGGGGCAATCTTCCATTGGTACATCCATTTTTTGCACTATTAAATGAATGAAATACACCCATTGATTCTTGTAGAATATAACTTAAAAATGCCTCGAGGTTAGTTCCACTGTCGTATCCCATCAGAACCAAAAATACAAGCTTGTTTTACTCCATCGTTTGTAAACAATGTAATTGTAAGCAAACACTGTTTAGCCTCAAAACATGGTTCAAACCATCCTTTTTATATCATGGATGGGCAGTCCTTGCTCTGTCTAGGAATTTAAAAGTGGTTACATTTCTCTAGCCCCATCCCTCTGCTTTTGACCGAAACAGTGGAGGGTGGCATTTTGTTGTTGTTTGAACTGCGGATTGCGCCTTAAGATAATAGCCTCCTTTTTATACATTTGTCATATGAATGAAGAAATAAGTCTGGTTTGCACAATGCCTCATTAAAAATCGGAATAATAATGTATGTGATCAAAGGCCTTGTTACAGAGTGAGCTGGATGAGTAACGCCTCTGTCTGTCTCTCTCTTCCTTCTCCTCTCTGTCAGGGTGTTCTGCTCGTAGAACCGTAAGTGGGGTTCTGGAGCTTTCTGATGTGGACCAATCGGAAGGGCCATACGCCGCAGGGGGGCGGGGAAACGAGTGACAGACACTACAGCTGATCGAGAATACTGTGCCAAGTTTTGTACTGTAAAAAATGTTTGTTCTTTTTATATACCAGTTCAGCTTCATCATGGTCAGTCAGGCTCTGCACTTAGTCTGTAGCAAGGTTTGAAATTTTGTTTTTTTTAGAATTTTGAGATGCGTTTTTTTGTTTATTCCGAAATGGATTACTTTCTGATTTCATTATGCATAATAATGTGTACCTAGTATTATACCAGCCTCTTTGTTGATGCATGAGCAAGATGACAATATTGGTACATAAATATACTGTTAGCTATTTAATGTTAGAATCAAACCCTTTTGCTAAAGTTTTATATTTGCAGGACTACTTATGGTGAACAAGGTCACAATGATTTGATTGGAGATTCAGTCTCAGTTCCATTCCCAACCAACTGAATCTAATGCATTTCAACATATACTGTACAAGGCTGAAATGTTGTCAGTCTGAGCTGGTCTACCCTGTTTTGGTGTGTATTCTTTTATTGAGAGAGAGAGAGAGAGAGAGAGAGAAAAAAAATACATAAATGGGTGCAGTGAAGAACTATGAACCAGATTTCTTTGACAGTCCATCAAAATGCATTTGTTTCTCTGTCTCTCCGCCTGGCTGTCAGAGTAGCAGTGTTTTCTCTCTATTTTGTGGTCTGATTTCCAACAGGAACTGCATTCAAATGTGGACGAAAGCCATTGCAATGTTTGAAATGTCATCCCGTGGGAGAGCCTATGCATGTGTATCTTCTGTATACATTCATAGCCAATATTTAACAATTACACACAAAAACCAATGCGTATAATCTAGAGGGCTCTGCATCTTCTAAATGGTATACAATATTATCAAGGGGGGTCAAAATATCTCTGGCTGCCTTCCTATTTATTCGCTAAGACCAAATACTGAGGTATTGGGGTGATGTCTGATAGCTTTGAAATAACTTCATATATGGTACATATTTCCACTGGTAACTGAGTGAGGAAAGGAGTCATGATTTTAAGTGAATCAAGAGGTTGGGTTGCTTTACTTTCCTTGCTGTCCTTGACCAACCATTACCAGAGATGGAAAAGGAAGTGAGACATACAACTCGCTCCTTTTTTTCTGGTTCGTATACAGTCAATGAACTGCTAATTCATTGGTGCCTATGGGAGAGCCACCACTTAATCAGACCGTTACTGTGAAAGAAAAATTATATGATAAATGGCCTAAGTGGGACATCTTCATTTAACCATGTAACCAGAGTTATATATGGCTACATGTACAGTAACTATCAATGTAGAGGAACCCCTGTTTGTGCATAGTGTCTTTCTTATCCCCATGTCATCAGATCTGGAATAAATAGCAGGATCTTTGCCAAGATAATAATTTTTTCACTCTCTCTCTCTCTCTCTCTCTCTCTCTCTCTCTCATTGCATTTTAAAGATCAAGAAATTAATAATTAGATCATTGCATTTTGGCTGTTGTCATGGCAATCCAACTAAGTCGAGTTTACTTCATTGTAAAAGAAGGTTGAGGATATGATATTTTAATAAAAATTAAATGTATGATATTCATCCTTTGTCAAAGTACTGTGTTTACCTTAATTTTCCCACTTTAGGCAAAAGGTAATTAAACAGCCTTATGTGAAGGCCATTTAGCAGGGCTGATCTGAGTAATCCTGTTTACATTCTAAACATGTCATTGACATTTGGTTGTGACAAAGAAAATATTTCCAATGGTCGCCAACTCTGCAGTTACTTGTGTTTTCTCTTTCTTTCTTTCTTTCTTAGCTTCTTGTGCTTGCCTGCTCTCTTTCTTTAGCATTTCCTTTGTTTGCAAACTAAAATGGCTGCAAGCATGATTGAAACGTAATGGATTTCTGTTATCTGAGTCTCTCTGCTACTTACTGGCGCATATAGATTAAGCTTTTAACGGAAAACGTTCTGTTTTTATTTGGGGAGAATTAGGCGACTCTGTTCATTGTTCCTATTGCTGAATGTCTTTGTTCCTCCCAAGAACTACAAGTACTTTTGCTTTTTGTTTTTAAGCGTCTTTGAGATTATTTGTAAAAGAAAGCAGTATATAAAATAAATGTTATAAAATAATGAATAAATATATGATTATTATTTGTTTACTTAGGTTTTTGGGGATTTGGAATGAGGGCCGCTAAAACTCTGTGATGTAAAATGTGCAACAACAAAAAAATATACAGTACCAGTCAAAAGTTTGGACACACCTCCTCATTCCAGGGTCTTTCTATTTTTACTGTTTTCTACATTGAAGAATAGTAGTGAAGACATCAAAACTATGATATAACACATATGGAATATATATATATATATTAATTTAACCTTTTTTTAACTAGGCAAGTCAGACAAATTATTTACAATGTCAGCCTACCCCAGCCAAACCCAGATGATGCTGGGCCAATTGTGCGCCACCATATGGGACTCCCAATCACGGCTGGATGTGATACAGCCTGGATTCGAACCAGGGACTGTAGTGACACCTCTTGCACTGAGATGCAGTGCTTGAGACTGCTTTGCCACTCGGGAGCCCTATTATGTAGGAACCAAAAAATTGTTAACAACTCAAAATATATGTTATATTTGAGATTCTTACAAAGTAGCCAACCTTTGCCTTGATTACATCTTTGAATACTCTTGGCATTCTCTCAACCAGTTTCATGAAGTCACCTGGAATGCATTTCAATTAACGGGTGTGCTTTGATAAAAGTTCATTTGTGGAATTTATTTCCTTTTTAATGCATTTGAGCCAATCAGTTGGTTTGTGACAGGGTAGGGGTGGTATACAGAAGCCCTATTTGGTAAAAGACCAAGTCCATATTATGGCAAGAACATCACAAATAAGCAAAGAGAAATTACAGTCCATCATTACTTTAAGACATGAAGGTCAGTCAATGCAGAACATTTCAAGAACTTTAGAAGTTTCTTTGAGTGCAGTCGCAGAACCATCAAGCGCTATGATGAAACTGGCTCTCATGAGGACCGCCACAGGAATGGAAGACCCAGAGTTACCTCTGCTGCAGAGGATATGTTCATTAGAGTTACCAGCCTCAGAAATTGCAACCCAAATAAATGCTTCACAGAGTTCAAGTAACAGACACATCTCAACATCAACTGTTCAGAGGAGATAGCGTGAATCAGGCCTTCATGGTCAAATTGCTTCTAAAGGACACCAATAAGAAGAAGAGACATGCTTGGGCCAAGAAACACAAGCAATGGACATTAGACCAGTGGATATCTGTCCTTTGGTCTAATGAATCCAAATTTGAGATTTTTGGTTCCAACCTCCGTGTCATTGTGAGACGCAGAAAAGGTGAACAGATGATCTCTGCATGTGTGGTTCCCACCGTGAAGCATGGAGGAGGAGGTGTGATGATGTGAGGTGGTTGCTGGTGGCACTGTCAGTGACTTATTAAGAATTCAAGGCACACTTCATCAGCATGTCTACCACAGCATTCTGCAGCAATATGCCATCCCATCTGGTTTGGAGAGCGATGGAGCGTAATGGAGTGCTGCTTCAGATGATCTTGCTTTCACAATCACCCTACCTCAACCCATTTGAGATGGTTTGGGATGAGTTGGACCGCAGAGGGAAGGAAAAGCAGCTAACAAGTGCTCAGCATAGACTGTTGGAAAATAATTCCTCATGAAGCTGGTTGAGAGAATGCCAAGAGTGTGCAAAGCTGTCATCAAGGCAAACGGAGGTTAATTTGAAGAATCTAAAATACAAAATATAGTTTGACTTGTTTAACAATTGTTTGGTTACTACATGATTACATATGTGTTATTTCATAGTTTTGATGTTTTCACTGTTATTCTAAAATGTAGAACATAATAAAAAATAAAGAAAAACCCTTGAATGAGTAGGTGTGTCCAAACGTTTGACTGGTACTGTATGTGAATATAGTCTATATATAATATATACAAATAAGAAAAATATTAAACTGAACTATTTGAACCAACTTTTTCTAATAATGTATTTTGTTTATTTGAATTGATATTATTTGTCTTTTCTGCTTGGTAGAAAGAAGAACATATAAGAAAACAAGCAAGGTTCATGGTCTCCCTGATATCTTTTACCTTTTTAGGAGAAAAACAGCAGCACTATATGAATGCATGATGTTCTATAGCTACTGCTTTATGTCCTCTTGTAAAACATCTGTGCCTACTTAACAGCACTGTGTCAACGACTACGACTAATGTGACTCATTCCATCCATCCACAGTGTGATGGGACGGACGGTCAATGTGCTTAAGGGGTTTCTGTGTTTGTATCGCTGCTGTTGAATTCCAACCCAAACAGCCTCTGCTATGACCCTTAGTGTGGAATTTATCAACCTTGACGGTTTGCATTTTAATGCATACTGCAAGGGCCTTGGCATTTACTTAATAAAACAAAATGTACAGTATGTCAATCCCATGTTTGTTGTCTTTTCTTGTGTGTTTAAACTGTCATGGGATTTTAAATGAGTGGGACGTGGGTAGTGGAAATTAAGGTCAATGTGGATTGTTGTTGATGAGTGTTGCCTGCACTTTTCAAAGATCAAAAGGTTATGGGAGATGTATTGTATACACTTCACATGTCCTGTGTCTTTCCTGTATGGAACTGATTAGAGTTACTGCAAACAAGCCATCTCTGTGCACTTCCTGCTCTTGTTGTCATTCTCAAAGCCTTCACAACAGGGTAGGGACTCAGAGGTACAATTCAGGCACTGAGATACAATGTGTAGGCGGTGGCACTCAGCTACAGATACAACCCAGCACCATGGAAATCTAACAACAAAGTAAATCAGCCAAACATTAAACCAGCCCCCGTGTCCTCACCCTCCTGTGGATTGGTGGGTGTGCGCCAGAGCGAAAAGCCTACAGCTTCCTAATTAGCATGCCAGTCAAAAGTTTTATGAGGTTGACCTTCCTATTGAGCAAGATACACTACATGATCAAAAGTATGTGGAAACCTGCTCGTCGAACATCACATTCCAAAATCATGGGCATTAATATGGAGTTGGTCCCCCCTTTGTTGCTATAACAGACTGCACTGTTGGAACATTGCTGAGGGGACTTGCTTACGGTCAGCCACAAGAGCATTAGTGAGGTTGGGCACTGATGTTGGGCGATTAGGCCTGGCTCGCAGTCTGCGTGCTAATTCGTCCCAAAGGTGTTCGATGGGGTTGAGGTCAGGGCTCTGTGCAAAGTTCTAGAATGTCATTGTGTGCTGTAGCGTTAACATTTCCCTTCACTGGAACTAAGGGGCCCTAATCATGAAAAACAGTCCCAGACCATTATTCCTCCACCAAACTTTACAGTTGGCGCAAATTTGCATTTAGGTAGGTAGCGTTCTCCTGGCAGCCATCAAACCCAGATTTGTCTGTTGGTCTGCCAGATGATGAAGCGTGATTCATCACTCCAGAGAACGCGTTTCCACTGCTCCAGAGTCCAATAGCGGCAAGCTTTACAACACTCCAGCTGACACTTGACATTGCACATGGTAATCTTAGGCTTGTGTGCAGCTGCTCGGCCATGAAAACCCATTTCATGAAGCTCCTGACGAACAGTTATTGTGCTGACGTTGCTTCCAGAGGCAGTTTGGAACTCGGTAGTGAGTCTTGCAAATGAGAACAGACGGTCCCGTTCTGTGAGCTTGTGTACTCACAATAACAGCACTTACAGTTGACCGGGGCAGCTCTTGCAGGGCAGAAATTTGACGAACTGACTTGGTGGCAACCTGTGACGGTGCCACATTGAAAGTCACTGAACTCTTCAGTAAGACAATTCTACTGCTAATGTTTGTCTATGGAGAGTGCATGGTTGTGTGGAGGATTTTATACACCTTTCAGCAAAGGGTGTGGCTGAAATAGCCGAATCCACTCATTTGAAGCCCCACATACTTTTGAATATATAATGTAGGTTGGGGAAGCAGTCAGTGGAGCACAGGAGAAAGCTAAGAAGCCCCCTGCACTGATTTCATCATCAGTCACTTTATCATTCTAAACAACATTGAACCTACATCATCAGCACACAAAAAAGCACACTCAGATATAGCTTAACTATCTGTTTGTAAGTTTAAAAGGAAACAGAAAAAGGTAGAAAATTATCTCTTTGGGTAAGAAAAATAAATTGTGGTAGAACCATTGTGGTGGAACCGTGGTAGTTGGGAAGAAGTTGGCCAAAGAGTCCCTGCTGCCGTCCATACTGGAAGATGATGACGCAGAGACAGAGCGAGAGAGAGCGAGTGAGAGCGAGCAGCTGCGTGGGATAGGGAGCCCGACCACCCAGCAGGCCTAGGACAGCTCTCAGTAGGGAAACCATCGACAGGCAGGCAGGTGGGCAGATAGACAGACTTAAGAGATTGTTGGAAAGGATCTTTATACAGTCCTGTAAAATAGTAAGCACTGTTGATATGTTCATTGTTGTGGATATCCACCACCACAAGCAAGTCACTGATATCTCCCTCTGGTTAAAAAACAACATGTGTACTCTTATCTACTTGATGACTTTGATAACAATGCATATGGAATAATTTAGTAACCAAACAAGTGTTAAACAAGTGAAAATATATTTTTGATTTTAGATTCTTCAAAGTAACCACCCTTTGCCTTCATGACAGTTTTGCACTCTCTTGAAATTCTCTCAACCAGCTTAATGAGGAATGCTCTCTCAACAGCCTTGAAGGCTTTCCGATGCTGAGCACCTGTTGGCTGCTTTTGCTTCACTCTGTGGTCCATTTCATGCCAAACTATCTCAAATGGGTTGAGGTCGGGTGATTATGGAGGCCAGGTCATCTGATGCAGCACTCAATCACTCTCCTTTTTGTTCAAATAGCCCTTACACAGCCTGGAGGTGTGTTTTGGGCCATTGTCCTGTTGAAAAACAAATGATAGTCCCACTAAAGGCAAACCAGATGGGATGGCATATTGCTGCAGAATGCTGTGGTAGCCATGCTGGTTAAGTGTGCCTTGAATTCTAAATCAATCACAGACAGTGTCACCATCAAAGCACCCCCACACCATCACATCTCCTCCTCTATGCTTCACGGTGGGAACCACACATGCGGAGATCATCTGTTCACCTACTCTGCGTCTCACAAAGACACAGCAGTTGGAACCAAAAATCTCAAATTGGGATTCATCAGACCAGTGTTGCTTGGCCCAAGCAAGTCTCTTCTTCTTATTGGTGTATTTTATTTGTGGTTTCTTTGCAGCAATTCGACCATGAAGGTCTGATTCACACAGTCTCCTCTGAACAGTTGATGTTGAGATGCGTCTGAACTCTGTGAAGCATTTATTTGGGTTACAATTTCTGAGGCTGGTAACTCTAATGAACTTATCCTCTTCATTTCCTATAGTGGTCCTCATGAGAGCCAGTTTCATCGTAGAGCTTGATTTTTGGTTTTTCTTCGTTTTTGCGACTGCACTTGAAGAAACTTTCAAAGTTCTTGAAATGTTCCGTATTGACTGACATTCATGCCTAAGGCCAAGATGAAACCAAGATGGCGTAGCAGTCAGACATCTTTTTCCTGTCATGTCCCTTGTACAGTGCCTTGCGAAAGTATTTGTGCCCCTTGAACTTTGCGACCTTTTGCCACATTTCAGGCTTCAAACATAAAGATATAAAAAATAAAAAAAATTGACAGTGGGGATGGTGTGTTCAGGGTGATGAGCTGTGTTGCTTTTACGCCAAACATAACGTTGACACAAATGCTCTCCATCCAACCTCACTGAGCTCGAGCTGTTTTGCAAGGAGGAATGGGAAAAAAATTCAGTCTCTCGATGTGCAAAACTGATAGAGACATACCCCAAGCGACTTACAGCTGTAATCGCAGCAAAAGGTGGCGCTACAAAGTATTAACTTAAGGGGGCTGAATAATTTTGCACGCCCAATTTTTCAGTTTTTGATTTGTTAAAAAAGTTTGAAATATCCAATAAATGTCGTTCCACTTCATGATTGTGTCCCACTTGTTGTTGATTCTTCACAAAAAATACAGTTTTATATCTTTATGTTTGAAGCCTGAAATGTGGCAAAAGTTCGCAAAGTTCAAGGGGGGCGAATACTTTCGCAAGGCACTGTATTCACTTGGCTACGCATGCCTCTCTCTAATATCAATATGCCTCGTCCATTGCTGTCCTGGTTAGTGATTACTATCTTATTTCACTGTAGAGCCTCTAGCCCTGCTCAATATGCCTTAACCAACCATGTTGTTCCATCTCCTACATATGCATTGACATCACCTGGTTTAAATGTCTCTAGAGACTATATCTCTCTCATCATTACTCAATGCCTAGGTTTACCTCAAATGTACACACATCCTACCTTACCTTTGTCTGTACACTATGCCTTGAATCTATACTATCGTGCCCAGAAACCTGCTCCTTTTACTCTCTGTTCCGAACGTGCTAGACGGCCAGTTCGTATAGCATTTAGCCGTACCCTTATCCTACTTCTCCTCTGTTCCTCTGGTGATGTAGAGGCACCTGCAGTGCCAAGCTTCAGTCCCACTCCCCGGGTGCTCTCATTTGTTGACTTCTGTAACCGTAAAAGCCTTGGTTTCATGCATGTTAACATTAGAAGCCTACTCCCTAAGTTTGTTTTACTCACTGCTTTAGCACACTCCGCCAACCCGGATGTCTTAGCCGTGTCTGAATCCTGGTTTAGGAAAACCACCAAAAACCCTGAAATCTCCATTGCTAACTATAACATTTTCCGACAAGATAGAACTGCCAAAGGGGGCGGTGTTGCAATCTACTGCAGAGATAGCCTGCAGCGTTCTGTATTACCAAGTCTGTACCCAAACAATTTGAGCTTCTACTTCTACTTCACCTTTCCAGAAACAAGTGTCTCACTGTTGCAGCTTGTTATATACCTCCCTCTGCCCTCAGCTGTGCCCTCGATACCATATGTGAATTGATTGCCCCCCATCTATCTTCTGAGCTCGTGTTGCTAGGCGACCTAAACTGGGACATGCTTAACACCCCGGCCATCCTACAATCTAAGCTTGATGCCCTCAATCTCACACAAATTAGCAATGAACCTACCAGGTACAACTCCAAATCAATAAAAACATAGATGTCATCCTATCTCAAATATAAAATATATTTAGATTTGTTTAACACATTTGTGGTTGCTTCATGATTTCGTATGTGTTATTTCATAGTTTTGATGTCTTCACTATTCTTCTACAATGTAGAAAATTGTAAAAAATAACCGCTGGAATGAGTAAGTGTGTTCAAACTTTTGACTATACTCTATATGTCTCTCTACCAGGCTCTGGCTCAGAGAACACACAGTAAACCTCCACAGTCACATTTCAGCAGTGTAACATTTCTTAGATCCTTCATCTGTCTCCCCCCTACCCTGCAGCAGGACAGTGACCCGGTCAGCGTCCGGTCGCCACTCCAGCCCAGAGGGGGATGTGACAGAGGGCTGGGAGAAGGGAGGATGAGGGGGAGGAAGAGGAGGAAGAAGAGGGCAGTGGAAGTGGTGTCGATGAAGACTGACAGGAGAGGGGAAGGGTTGCAGATGACAACTATAACACTGACTTGGAGCTGGGAGGCAGGTGGTTGCATTGTTACATGAAATCAGTCCTTTTTACATCCCTTTAATATTTTAAATAGAAATTGTGCAACAATATTGGATTTTAAAAGCCTGTTATATTAAATGAAGAACCCTTTATTATAGACCAGATGGAAAATCCAACAAATCAGATTTTTGTATGAATAAAGATTTGCTAAAGTGCTATAATCTGTGTCTCAGCCTCCAGTATTTATGCTGCAGTAGTTTATGTGTCGGGGGGCTGGGGTCAGTTTGTTATATCTGGAGTACTTCTCCTGTCCTATTCGGTGTCCTGTGTGAATCTAAGTGTGCGTTCTCTAATTCTCTCCTTCTCTCTTTCTTTCTCTCTCTCGGAGGACCTGAGCCCTAGGACCATGCCCCAGGACTACCTGACATGATGACTCCTTGCTGTCCCCAGTCCACCTGGCCATGCTGCTGTTCCAGTTTCAACTGACCTGAGCCCTAGGACCATGCCCCAGGACTACCTGACATGATGACTCCTTGCTGTCCCCAGTCCACCTGGCCATGCTGCTGCTCCAGTTTCAACTTCCACCTGACTGTGCTGCTGCTCCAGTTTCAACTGTTCTGCCTTATTATTATTCGACCATGCTGGTCATTTATGAACATTTGAACATCTTGGCCATGTTCTGTTATAATCTCCACCCGGCACAGCCAGAAGAGGACTGGCCACCCCACATAGCCTGGTTCCTCTCTAGGTTTCTTCCTAGGTATTGGCCTTTCTAGGGAGTTTTTCCTAGCCACCGTGCTTCTACACCTGCATTGCTTGCTGTTTGGGGTTTTAGGCTGGGTTTCTGTACAGCACTTTGAGATATCAGCTGATGTACGAAGGGCTATATAAATACATTTGATTTGATTTGATTTGATTTGAATTCAGCATTTTGACATCTCCCTCTGTGCCTTCTCTCAAATCAAATCAAATTTTATTACACTTGTTTAGCAGATGTTATTGCGGGTGTAGCGGAATGCGTGTGCTTCTAGCTCCGACAATGCAGTAATATCTAAGTAATAATAATAATATCTAAGGAATATCTAACAGTTTCACAACACATACCCAAAACACACGTAAATCTAAGTAAGGAATGGATAGGTTTTTTTTTTAAGGAAAGTTAATCTTTGGTCCATTAAAATAACATCAAATTGATCAGAAATACAGTGTAGACATTGTTAATGTTGTAAATGACTATTGTAGCTGGAAACGGCTGATTTGTAATGGAATATCGACATAGGCGTACCGAGACCCGTTATTTTTTACATTTATTTTATTTGACCTTTATTTAACCATCTGTGACCTGGCCAAGATATAGCAAAGCAGTGTGACACAAACAACGCAGTTACACGTGGAATAAACAAAAGTACAGTCAATAACACAATAGAAAAATCTATATACAGTGTATGCAAATGGAGTAAGGAGGTAAGGCAATAAATAGGCCATAGTAGTGAAGTAATTACAATTTAGCAATAACACTGGAGTGATAGATGTGCAGATGATGTGCAAGTAGAAATACTGGTGTGCAAAAGAGCAAAAAAGTAAATAAAAACAATATGGGGATGAGGTAGGTAGTTGGATGGGCTTATTACAGATGGGCTGTATACAGCTGCAGCGATCAGTAAGCTGCTCAGATACCTGATAGCTTCAGTTATTTTTGCAATTTGTTCCAGTCATTGGCAGCAGAGAACTGGAAGGAAAGGAGGCCAAAGTAGGTGTTGGCATTGGGAATGACCAGTGAGATATACCTGCTGGAGCGACCAGTGAGCTGAGATAAGAGGGAAATTGACCTAGAAAAGACTTATAGATGACCTGGTGCCAGTGGGTCTGGCGACGAATATGCAGCGAGGGCCAGCCGACAGGAGCATACAGGTCGCAGTGGTGGGTGGTATATGGGGCTTTGGTGACAAAACGGATGGCACTGTGATCAATTGCATCCAGTTTTCTGAGTTGAGTGTTGGAAGCTAGTTTGTAAATGACATCGCCAAAGTCGAGGATCGGTAGGATATTCAGTTTTATGAGGGTATGTTTGGCAGCGTGAGTGAAGGATTGGAGATGCTTAATATGAGTCTGGAATGAGAGTTTACAGTCTAGCCAGACACCAAGGTATTTGTAGTTGTCCACATACTCTAGGTCAGAACCGTCCAGAGTAGTGATGCTAGTCGGACTGGCGGGTGCGGGCAGTGATCCGTTGAAGAGCATGCATTTAGTTTTACTAGTGTTTAAGAGCAGTTGGAGGCCACGGAGGGAGTGTTGTATGGCATTGAAGCTCGTTTGGAGGTTAGTTAGCACAGTGTCCAAAGAAGGGCCAGATGTATACAGAATGGTGTCGTCTGCTTAGAGATGGATCAAGGAATCACCCGCAGGATGAGCGACATTGTTGATATATACAGAGAAAATAGTCAGCCCGAGCATTGAACCCTGTGGTACCCCCATAGAGACTTCCAGAGGTCCGGACAACAGGCCCTCCGATATGACACACTTAACTCTATCTGAGAAGTAGTTGGTGAACCAGGCGATGCAGTCATTTGAGAAACCAAGGCTGCCGAGTCTGCCGATAAGAATACGGTGATTGACAGAGTCGAAAGGTTGATGGTTGATGAAGACAACCATCAAGACAGGTTGATGAAGACAGCTGCACAGTATTGTCTTTTATCGATGGCGGTTATGACATCGTTTAGTACATTGAGCGTGGCTGAGGTGCAGCCGTGACCAGCTCGGAAACCAGATTGCATAGCGGAGAAGGTACAGTGAGATTCGAAGTGGTCATTGATCTGTTTGTTAACTTGGCTTTCAAAGACTTTCGAAAGGCAGGGCAGGATGGATATAGGTCTGTAGCAGTTTGGGTCTAGTGTCACCCCCCTTGAAGAGGGGGATGGCCGCGGCAACTTTCCAATTTCGGGCGATACGAAAGAGAGGAGCAAACTGGTAATGGCGTGCTACAGGATGCTACAGGATGCAAATTTCTGTTTGAAAAAGCTAGCCTTTGCTTTCCTAACTGACTGCGTGTATTGGTTTCCGGACATCCCTGAAAAGTTGCATATCGCAGGGACTATTCAAGGCAAGTGCAGTCCGCCACAGGATGTGTTTGTGCTGGTCGAGGGCAGTCAGGTCTGGAGTAAACCAAGGGCTATATCTGTTCTTAGTTCTACATTTTTTGAAAGGGTGAGGAAATTACTTTTCAAGAACAGACATCCTCTCCTCTATTAACATCAAGCATAAAAACTAATTTATCATTAGAAAACCCGTGTCTAGTATGAGAAACAGACGCCTCACAAGTCTTCAACTGGCAGCTTCATTAAATAGTACCCTCAAAACACCAGTCTCAACATCAACAGTGAAGAGGTGACACCAGGGGGCTGAGCACACACCCTTGTGGGGCTCCAGGGTTGAGGATCAGCGAAGAGGAGGTGTTGTTTCCTACCTTCACCACCTGGAGGCGACCCGTCAGGAAGTCAGGACCCAGTTTCACAAGGCAGGGTTCAGACCCAGGGCCTCGAGCTTAATGATGGATTGGGAATCACATAGGGCGGTGCGCAATAGGCCCAGCATCGTCCTGGTTGGGGTTTGGCCTGGGTAGGCCATCATTGTAAATAAGAATTTGTTCTTAACTGACTGGCCTAGTTAAATAAAGGTTCAATTAAATATAAAAATAAATATCATAAGATTATCATTTATTTAATGTGATTCAATTTAAGATTTAAAAAACCATTTTAAGGTCAACCGTGTTACATGTTTTTTTTTACATTTCATTCATTTTAAACTATTTCTTTTTTTTTAATTCAAAAATGAACATTGAACATCTGATAGTCAAATCATAGTATGAAAGCACATGAGGTTCTTTTTTGGGCCATTTTCTGGTGTTTTGTGGTGGAAAACTGAGTGGGTTGAGCATAACACGTCAACTCTATTACCCATAGAGAGACAGTCTAGAAATGTCTTAACAATTACATTTTGTTTTGCATTCAATCAATTGCCACTCCCTGTTGTGAACAACAAGCTTCCATTCTTCTGGTCACAAGCACAAGGGGATTAATGGCTGATTTTAGATGAAATCGTCTTTCCTGTTATGGTCAACCCTGCTACTTTATTTGGCACGTAACAGGCACTTACTATAGTCTTTTTTGAAGGGGATGGGAAAACACGTTTTTTATTAAGTTGAGCAAGTGCTCCTCGTGACAGAATGTTAAAATTGCATGAAATATACACTACCCAAAAGGGACACATTTTGTGGAACGAAACAGGTAGCACATTGTAGTGCTGTGAGTTCTTATTAAAATAGAGAATGAGAGAGAGAGTTGGGTGAATCACACGTTCTGATAAAGGGCATCAGAGTCGGAGAGCCAAGGGGAAGAGTGTGTGGTTTGTCACTCTCGGTCTCTCATCTCGGGGAAAAGAAATGGCTGATGTGAGTCATGCGTTTGTCATTAACCGTTTCATCTCTGATAGATCGATCTTCTGACATTCACATGCTCTTTCTGTTTTCTCTCTCTAGGAAGCATCATCATTAACACTTTCACTTCTCTCTCTCTCCTCTCTCCCTTCCCCTCCTCCTCCCCCTCCTCTTCCTCTCTGCTTTTCCTCCTGATAAAAATGCAGAAACAAACACCTACACACACTCCTCAAATTTTATTTGTGACCTGCACCGAATACAACAGTGAAATTATTAGTTACAAGCCCTTAATTAAATATTACTTACAAGCCCTTAACAGACAATGCAAAATACCTAAAAAAGTAAGAGACAAGAATAACAAATTATTAAAGAGCAGCAGTAAATAACAATAGCGGGGCTATATACAGGGGGTACCGGTACAGAGTCAATGTGTGGGGGCAACGGTGTCAATGTAATTGAGGTAATATGTACATGTAGGTAGAGTTATTAAAGGGATTTTGCATAGATAATAACAGAAAGTCGAAAGCAGCATTTCGGGGGGGGGGGGGGGAGTGTACATGCCAATAGTCTGGGTAGCAATTTGATTAGCTGTTCAGGAGTCTTATGGCTTGGGGGTAGAAGATATTTAGAAGCCTCTTGGACCTAGACTTGGCGCTCTGGTACTGCTTGCCATGCGGTAACAGAGAGAACAGCTATGACTAGGGTGGCTGGAGTCTTTGACAATTTATAGGGCCTTTCCTCTGACACCTCCTGGTATACTCCACACCAGCATAGGTCTATGGTGGTATGTAGACAGCTATGAAAAATACAGATGAAAACACTCGGTAGATAGTGTTGTCTACAGCTTATCATGAGATACTTTACCTCAGGCAAGCAAAACCTCGAGACTTCCTTAGATATCGTGCACCAGCTGTTGTTTACATAAACATAAGATATTACAGTTTTTAATGTCCCGTTGGTAGGATAAACATGCTTTCAGTTAGTCCCATTTATTTTCATGCGACTGAACGTTAGCTAGCAGGACTGAAGGCATTGGCAGATGTTCCACTCGTCGCCTGATCCTCTCTCTTTCTGAAAAAATCTGCGTTTCCTCCAGCGAATAACAGGGATCTGGGCCTGGTCGGGTGTCCGTATTATATCCCTCCCGTCTGACTCAATGAAGAAGAACTCTTCGTCCAGTTTGAGTTGAGCAATCACGGTTCTGATGTCCAGAAGTTATTTTCGGTCATAAGAAACGGTAGCAGCAACATTATTTACAAAACAAGTTACGTGCAACGCAATAAAACAAACAAAATTGCATGGTTGGTTAAGAGCCGATAAGACGGCAGTTTTCCCCTCCTGCGCCATTCTCAACAGATTCCTGTTGTGCATGTTAATGACTTTATGTAGGCATTGTATCAAGGCTTCTTTCACCATAAGTAAAGGCCATCTGGTACATTTCTTTATTTTTTATTTTTTATTTAACCTTTATTTAACCAGGTAGGCTAGTTGAGAACAAGTTCTCATTTGCAACTGCGACCTGGCCAAGATAAAGCATAGCAGTATGAGCAGACAACAAAGAGTTACACATGGAGTAAACAATTAACAAGTCAATAACACAGTAGAAAACAAAGGGGGAGTCTATATACAATGTGTGCAAAAGGCATGAGGAGGTAGGCAAGTGATGAATGATCAGATGGTCATGTACAGGTAGAGATATTGGTGTGCAAAAGAGCAGAAAAGTAAATAAATAAAAACAGTATGGGGATGAGGTAGGTGAAGAAGGGTGGGCTATTTACCAATAGACTATGTACAGCTGCAGCGATCGGTTAGCTGCTCAGATAGCTGATGTTTGAAGTTGGTGAGGGAGATAAAAGTCTCCAACTTCAGCGATTTTTGCAATTCGTTCCAGTCACAGGCAGCAGAGTACTGGAACGAAAGGCGGCCGAATGAGGTGTTGGCTTTAGGGATGATCAGTGAGATACACCTGCTGGAGCGCGTGCTACGGATGGGTGTTGCCATCGTGACCAGTGAGCTGAGATAAGGCGGAGCTTTACCTAGCATGGACTTGTAGATGACCTGGAGCCAGTGGGTCTGGCGACGAATATGTAGCGAGGGCCAGCCGACTAGAGCATACAAGTCGCAGTGGTGGGTGGTATAAGGTGCTTTAGTGACAAAACTGTGAATGAGCTAGTACCCAGTATCCACTACCAAGTCTCCAGACGTGGTGAAATGAACCGCAAGGGACTTTAATGACCAAAGTCACATTGACAGCTAGGCCATCTCAGAGGGATATGCAGAAATGCCAAGTTCTTTTACTCACTGTTTTGATAGTGAAGGGCTCTGATGGTGAAACAAGTGTGGCCGGGTCAGACCTGTGTTCAACTACTATTTGAAATCGTTCAAATAGTTTGAGAGTTTGCTTTAACCTGTCTGAAGTGTCCAGTGGATGGGAATTGCAGTGTTGTGACTATTCTATTGGTTCCATTGCATCAGCCAAGTTCAATCAAGTCCAGCTGAAGTATTTTAAAGGATTTCAAACAGTATTTGAACCCAGGTCTTAAGTCTGCTTGGTTCTGTTGTAGATGTGAGGGAGGTATATGACCCAACGGGCCAGACTGGGTACAGGGAGGCGTGTAGAATATTCAACGTGGTCCCTGTAATCTATTTTCTGGCCATGATTCACCACGGTCTAAGACCAGACCAGGCCAGTGCCCTGTTTGAATAATGTAAAAATGTTCCCTTCCACGGTCTCTCCCTCATGCTCCCTTGGGTCTCCTCCTCGAATGAGCTTTGAGAGGGAAGCAACGAATTGAGGAAACAAGCAAAGTAAGGATTTGACAGCTATTAAGTCTTCAGACACAGTTTCAAATCAAATCTTATTAGTCACATACACATATTTAGCAGATGTTATTGCAGGTGTAGCGAAATGCTTGTGTTCCGAACTCCAACAGTGCAGTAGTATCTAACAGTTCACAACAATACATACAAATCTAAAAGACGAGCAATGTCGGAGTGGCACTGATGAAAATACAAACCGGGTGGTAGCCGGCTAGTGATGGCTATTTAACAGTTTGATGGCCTTGAGATAGAAGCTGTTTTTCAGTCTCTCGGTTGCAGCTTTGATGCACCTGTACTGACCTCACCTTCTGCATGATAGCGGGGTGAACAGGCAGTGGCTCAGGTGGTTGTTGTCCTTGATGATCTTTTTGGCCTTCCTGTAACATCTGTGCAGTCGGTGTCCTGGAGGCCAGGCAGTGTGCCCCTATTAATGCGTTGGGCAGACCGCACCACCCTCTGGAGAGCCCTGCAGTTGCGGGCTGTGCAGTTTCTGTACCAGGCAGTGATACATCCCGACAGGATGCTCTCAATTGTGCATCTGTAAAAGTTTGTGAGGGTCTAAGGGGCCAAGCTGAATTTCTTCAGCCTCTTGAGGTTGAAGAGGCACTGTTGCGCCTTCTTCACCACACTGTCTGTGTGGGTGGACAATTTCAGATTGTCAGTGATGTGTACACGAGGACCTTGACGCTTTCCACCTTCTCCACTGCGGTCCCGTCAACGTGGATAGGGGGGTGCTCCCTCTGCTGTTTCCTGATGTCCACAATCAGATACTTCATTTTGTTGATGTTGAGGGAGACTCTGCCAGGGCCCTCACATACTCCATGTAGACTGTCTCATCATTGTTGGTAATAAGGCCTACTGCTGTTGTGTCATCTGCACACTTGATGATTGAGTTGGAGGCGTGCATGGCCACGTAGTCATGGGTGAACAGGGAGTACAGGAGGGGGCTGAGCACACACATTGTGGGGCCCCTGTGTTGAGGATCAGCAAAATGGAGGTGTTGTTTCCTACCTTCACCACCTGGGGGCGGCCTGTCAGTAAGTACAGGACCCAGTTGCACAGGGCGGGGTTCAGACCCAGGGCCCGGAGCTTAATGATGAGATTGGAGGGTACTATGGTGTTGAATGCTGAGCTATAGTCAATGAACAGCCTTCTTACGTAGGTATTTCTCATGTCCAGATGGGATAGGGCAGTGTGCAGTACGATGGCGATTGTATCGTCTGTGGATCTATTGGGGCGGTAAGCAAATTGAAGTGGGTCTAGGGTGTCAGGTAAGGTAGAGGAGATATGATCCTTAACTAGCCTCTCAAAGCACTTCATGATGACAGAACTGAGTGCTACGGGCTGATAGTCATTTGGTTCAGTTACCTTCTGCTTTCTTGGGTACAGGAACAATGGTGGACATCTTGAAGCAGGTGGGGAGGGCAGACTGGGATAGGGAGAGATTGAATTTGTCTGTAAACACACCAGCCAGCTGGTCTGAGCATATTCTGAGGACGCGGCTGGGGATGCCGTCTGGGTCTGCAGCCTTGCAAGGGTTAACACGTTTAAATGTTTTACTCACGTCGGCTGCAGTGAAAGAGATTCCGCAGGTTTTGGTAGCGGGCCGTGTCAGTGACACTGTATTGTCCTCAAAGCGAGCAAAGAAGTTATTTAGTCTGTCTGGGAGCAAGACATCCTGGTCCGCGACGGGGCTGGTTTTCTTTTTGTAATCTGTGATTGACTGTAGACCCTGCCACATACGTACCTCTTCTGTCTGAGCAGTTGAATTGCGACTCTACTTTCTCTCTATACTGACGCTTAGCTTGTTTGATTGCCTTGCGGAGGGAATAACTACCCTGTTTGTATTCAGTCATGTTTCCGGTCACCTTGCCCTGGTTAAAAGCAGTGCTTTGCGCTTTCAGTTTCGCGCGAATGCTGCCATCAATCCACGGTTTCTGGTTTGGGAATGTTTTAATCGTTACTGTGGGTCTAACATCACCGATGCACTTTTTAATGAACTCGCTCACCGAATCAGCGTATTCGTCAATGTTGTTGTTGGACGCAATGAGGAACATATCCCAATCCACGTGATCGAAGCAGTCTTGAAGCGTGGAATCAGATTGGCCGGACCAGCGTTGAACAGACCTGAGTGCGTAAGCTTCTTGTTTTAGTCTCTGTCTGTAGGCTGGAAGCAACAAAATGGAGTCGTGGTCAGCTTTTCCGAAAGGAGGGCGGGGGAGGGCCTTATATGCATTGCGGAAGATAGAATAACAATGATGCAGAGTTTTACCAGCCCTGGTTGCACAATCGATATGCTGATAGAATTTAGGGAGTCTTGTTTTCAGATTAGCCTTGTTAAAATCCCCATCTACAATGAATGCAGCCTCAGGATATATGGTTTCCAGTTCACATAGAGTCAAATAAAGTTAATTCAGGGCCATCGATGTGTCTGCTTGGCTGGGAATATATACGGCTGTGATTATAATCGAAGAGAATTCCCTTGGTAGATAATGCGGTCGATGCGTTGTGCAGACCTCACTACCCTCTGGAGAGCCTTATGGTTGTGGGCGGAGCAGTTGCCGTACCAGGCGGTGATACAGCCCGACAGGATGCTCTCGATTGTGCATCTGTAGAAGTTTGTGAGTGCTTTTGGTGGCAAGCCGAATTTCTGCTGCGCCTTCTTCACAACGCTGTCTGTGTGGGTGGACCAATTCAGTTTGTCCGTGATGTGTACGCAGAGGAACTTAAAACTTACTACCCTCTCCACTACTGTCCCGTCGGTGTGGATAGGGGGGTGCTCCCTCTGCTGTTTCCCAAAGTCCACAATCATCTCCTTCGTTTTGTTGATGTTGAGTGTGAGGTTATTTTCCTGCATGGCTTTATTATGTGTGCCTGTGTCGGCTACACAGGCTACAGAACATCTCTATTTATTCAGGCAATGTCCACGTTATTCTCACATATTTTATAATAGTTTGAATATCAGTGCATTGGCAAGGCCAAAAAAAAAAAAATGTTTTCCTAAAGTGGCCTTTCTGGTTATTAGGCCCTATATGTACAATTATATAAATGATACAAGTGTATAACATTGAGTTTCCGTTGTCTGGTTGAACTCTGCTTAAAGGATGCATAGTCCTAGGCCTACGATGTTGCATTTGCATATATTCACTTTTTTTCCCCTCTAAGTACACATGTGGAACTGCATAAAAATCCTTTTTATTTTTGTTTCAAACCATTTTCAAACATTGATTCCAATGTCACACATTGGCCCCATTATTTATAGAAAGACCCATATGGTATACCTCCCAAGCCTAATAAGAGGTCCTTCAATAAAAACAAGGTCATTCTGCCATCCTTACGATGGGTGAGGTGCATTCCTAATAGGAAATAAAACAGACAGACAGACACCTGCTCTCACTGCCCACTTGCTTCATTCGAGAGCACATCCTTCTCTCTTCATGAAAAAAGAGAGATAGAAAAACAAACAAAATAATCTCACTTTGTGTGAAATATGTTCTACAGGGCAAGGGTGGTTCCCTTGGTAACCAACGCTTCCCTGCTGAAGCTCAACCTCAGAGATAATTGGATGGAAGGGGTGGGCGGGGCCACCATGTTAAAGGAGAACTGTTACATCACAGGGGGTGCTCTTCCAACCTCCGCTCCGGGGCCTTAGGGGGCTCAGGGGGGCAGGTGTGCAACCCACACACACCTGTGTGCCACCCTCACCCCCTGCCACCCTGGTTGTGCCTCGACACCTACAATAGGGCCCTATTTAAAATTGTCAGTGTCTAGCTAGCGCCACACACAGTTCATGATCCAGGGGAGAGGAGTGAGAGGAGAGCGAGTGTTGTTATTTTTACATAAAGGACCCTGGTTGGCCCTTAAGGGTCTACCTGCTGACGTTCATTCTCTCAGCAGTCGATATGTCAGATTGTTCCACCGCTGAGTGTATCATTATATTCACCGTCACAATTCCAATAGTCCTTATTGCACAACTAATAACTGTCACTCCCAATGCCTTAATGACACTGTTATTATAATAATAGGTTAACTGCTGACAAGGAGAGTATAGAAAATGATCCACTGTGGAATATACACGTAGATATCTGCTAAATTCAGATCACGTTAGGTTTTTACCATTGCATTAAGGATCTCCATTTTCCCTAGAAACATCAAGACTGGAACAGACAAAACAGAATGCTTTAACTCCACTGTAACTCACCTTGCTTGACCTCAGTGTGTGTGTGTGTGTCTGGTTAAGTGTTGTGTTAAGAAGCAGTGCAGCTTGGTTGGATTGTGTTTCAGAGGATGCACGGCTCTCAACCTTTGCCTCTCCCAAGATTGTACGGGAGTTGCAGCGATGAGACAAGACTGTAATTACCAATTGGTGAGAAAAAAGGGTAAAAAAACAAGATTATGTGTTCGAGTCTCACAGTTATAAAGAAATGACTGTTATAAAGAAGACTGGATTACACAGTCACCACAGTCACCTCTGGTATACACTTGCAAAAGTATTCATCCCCCTTGGTATTTTTCCTATTTTGTTGCATTACAACCTGTAATTTAAATTGATTTTTATTTGTATTTCATGTAATGGACATACACAACATAGTCAAAATTGGTGAAGTGAAATGGAAAAAATAACTTGTTTCAAAAAATGTAAAATTAAAAATAATTGAAAAGTGGTGCGTGCGTATGTATTCACCCCCTTTGCTATGAAGCCCCTAAATAAGATCTGGTGCAAACAATTACCTTCAGATGTCACATAATTCGTTAAATAATGTTCACGTGTTTGCAATCTAAGAGTCACATGATCTCAGTACATATACACCTGTTCTGAAAGGCCCCAGAGTCTGCAACACCACCAAGCAAGCGGCACCATGAAGACCAAGGAGCTCTCCAAACAGGTCAGGGACAAAGTTCTGGAGAAGTACAGATCAGGGTTGGGTTTTTAAAAAATGTCTGAAACTTTTAACATCCCACAAAGCACCATTAAATCCATTATTAAAAAAATGGAAAGAATATGGCACCGCAACAAACCTTCCAAGAGAGGGCTGCCACCAAACCTCACGGACCAGGCAAGGAGGGCATTAAATCAGAGAGGCAACGAAGAGACCAAAGATAACCCTGAAAGAGCTGCAAAGCTCCACAGCGGAGATTGGAGTATCTGTTCATAGGACCACTTTAAGCCGTACACTCCACCGAGCTGGGCTTTACGGAAGGGTGGCCAGAAAAAAGCCATTGCTTGAAGGAAAAAAATATGCAAACACATTTGGTGTTTGCCAAAAGGCATGTGGGAGACTCCCCAAACATTTGGAAAAAGGTACTCTGGTCAGATGAGACTAAGAATTCAGCTTTTTGGCCGTCAAGAAAAACGCTATGTCTGGCGCAAACCCAACACCTCTCATCACCCCGAGAACACCATCCCCACAGTGAAGCATGGTGGTGGCAGCGTCATGCTGTGGGGATGTTTTTCATCAGCAGGGACTGGGAAACTGGTCAGAATTGAAAGAATGATGGATGGTGCTAAATACAGGGAAATTCTTGAGGGAAACCTGTTTCCGTCTTCCAGAGGTGAGACTGAGATGGAGGTTCACCTTCCAGCAGGACAATGACCCTAAGCATACTGCTAAAGTAACACTCAAGTGCTTTAAGGGGAAACATTTAAATGTCTTTGAAAGGCCTAGTCAAAGCCCAGACCTCAATCCAATTGAGAATCTGTGGTATGACTTAAAGATTGCTGTACACCAGTGGAACCCATCCAACTTGAAGTTTTTCCTTGAAGAATGGGCAAAAATTCCAGTGGCCAGATGTGCCAAGCTTATAGAGACATACCCCAAGAGATTTGCAGCTGTAATTGTTGCAAAAGGTGGCTCTACAAAGTATTGACTTTAGGGGGCTGAATAGTTATGCACGCTCAAGTTCTCTGTTTTTTGTCTTATTTCTTGTTTGTTTCCGAATGAAAATATTTGGCATCTTCAAAGTGGTAGTAGGCATGTTGTGTAAATCAAATGACTGTCACGTCCTGACCGTAGTTCCTTTTTTATGTCTCTATTTTGGTTTGGTCAGGGCGTGAGTTGGGGTGGGCATTCTATGTTTTTCATTCTATGTTTTGTTCTGTGTGTTGTATTTCTATGTGTTTGGCCTAGTATGGTTCCCAATCAGAGGCAGCTGTCAATCGTTGTCTCTGATTGAGAACCATACTTAGGTACTCTGTTCCCACCTGTGTTTGTGGGTAGTTGTTTTCTGTTTTTGTATTCTGTACCAGACAGAACTGTTTCGGTTTCGTTCATTCTCTTTTGTTGTTTTTTCATTCAGTGTTCAATTCATAAATAAAGTTGAACACGTATCACGCTGCACCTTGGTCCTCACCTTCTTCAACCCACGACAGCCGTTACAATGACACAAACCCCCCAAAAATACATTTTAATTCCAGGTTTTAAGGCAACAAAAAAGGAAAAATGCCAAGGAGGGTGAATACTTTCGCAAGCACTTTGCGTTCCCAGCACTTTGGCTGTTAAATGAACAGATGTCATCTGTTATAACTCGCCCTAACTGCACAACAAAAGTGAATCCCTTAAATTTCAAGGTCTCAATTTCCTAATCAATCCCTCAATGTGAGCGTGTTTCTCAGCCTTAATAATATCCGTTGCAGACAACTGAAAAGACTGCAGTTGGTGACGATCATTGAGTGTATAAAACACACGTACACACACACACACACACACACTAGTAGTCACATTTTGATGCAGAGCAGGCAGCCACAGACCACAGCTTCTGTAGTAGATTGTGGCATTCAAAGGTCAAGAAATCTCCTTCATTAAAAGTCTACTCAATTAGGACGTGGATGAGATTTGTGACATAAACCTTCTGGTGCTGATGAGAGTGAATGACAAACCAGACTGTGCAGCTTCAGACAAGATCCCATAATTGAAACAGAGACAATTGCTTTGTTTAAGTAGGGGAAAAGGAACCATCTCCATGGTAATGTTATATTTGAGCTTGTTGGTTGTACCTGCACCAAAACTCCAGTATTTTTCCTTCATAGCTTGTTCTCCATCTTTGTTCTAAATAGGGAGCAAAAAATGTGTTTTATTATGGCTCTTTCTCGCCCCTTTGCAGCAGACAGATGGTGAGCAATATGTTTGGAACATCGCATCACAATAAAACCACAGAACCAAATCGTGAGAATTGCAATACATATCGTATTGGTACCTAAGTATCTTATCGTGAGGTCCCTGGCAATTCCCCGCCCTAATGATTAACTGTGTCAATCAAGATTTACTGACATTTTATTGGTTTACATTCACTGTTATTACCTTTCTTCAATACCACATTAGGTAAATCGAGAGCCATCACGATCTATAACGGTTAATACCATGTTTTGGAAGGAGTTCTGATCATTGTGATGGAAATGTCTTCACTGAGGGTAATGCTCTCTCTTGCGTTTCATCTCAATTAGTCTACAGTGGCTCCCTCTCCTCATCTGCAAATTGGAATTGGACTGGTGAAACCCAATTCCTATTGGGGTGCGGGGTAAATGTCAGATCATTTGACTAAATAGTTTAGGCTACTGATATAATGCTGCCTTGGGGTAACACACCTAGTCCCTGGTTGACACGGTACACCATCCCAACCTGACACAAGGCAGTGCGGACCAAGAGCACTGGGGCCCCATGTGCCTGTCATCGATATCTACCCTCCAAAACATCATTCATAAACCTTTTTAATGTCCAAGATTTTTTAAACCTTTATTTTACTAGGCAAGTCAGTTAAGAAATTCTTATTTACAATGACGGCCTAGGAACAGTGGGTTAACTGCCTGTTCAGGGGCAGAACGACAGATTTGTACCTTGTCAGCTCGGGGGTTTGAACTCGCAACCTTCCAGTTACTAGTCCAACGCTCTAACCACTAGGCTATCCTGCCGCCCCACATTCATGATGGCGCCAGTGCAATGAATGAAGCTTACTCAGGTGTTCAAGAGCTCATATCAGACCGAGAGCCTAATGATTATTATGTAGATCTTTATGGGGTTTTATCAGGTTTCAGGTAAGACCCAAGTGCAGACTGTGTTGAAGTAACAATGTTCATTGCAACAACAGGGGCAGGCAAACTACAGGTCAAGGCAGGCAGGGGTCGATAATCCAGAGTGGTCAGGCAGGTGGGCTCAAAGTCAGGACAGGCAAGGGTCAAAACCAGGAGGACGCGAAAAAGAGAGACTGGGGAAAAACAGGAGCTGAGAAAACGCTGGTTGACTTGAACAAGACAAACTGGCACAGACAGACAGAAAACACAGGTATAAATACCCTGGGGATAAGTGGGAAAGATGGACGACACCTGGAGTGGGGTCGGAGACAAGCACAAGGATAGGTGAAACAGATCGGGGCGTGACAGTTTTAGTTTAGAAAACAACCTTTCCGCAGAAGAGACAGTTACAGGGATGGTTAAACACAGCTTGGTTGCCGTAGCAACATCAGGGAAACTGGTGGTGCTTCAAATACAGCAATTCTGCAACATCTTTAATTGAGCCTCTCATTCTCCTTAATTGCTGGCCTCAGCACATTACAGAAAGAAAGCTCTGGGGACAGGTCGTCTGGATACTGGACAGACAATACATTGGCAGATGCAAACAGATTATTATCTTTAGTGGACAACAGTACTTGAGGGCTCAAACAAAAAAAGCAGTTTGCGATTTCGTTCATACTGGTGAACCGGCATTTGAGATGTGTGGTAGCAAAATCAACAGTCTTATCTCTGGTATATCTTTGGATGCATCATTCAAGACTAAGTTTAAATTGTGTGCAGCGTAATGGACATAATGCACAATGTCTCAGAAAAGAATGTCTGGGTAGCTACTATGGGCCAGTAAAATATTGTAGCTACTATGGGCCAGTCACGTACTGTAGCTACTATGGGCCAGTCACATAATGTAGCTACTATGGGCCTCCACATAGAACAAAAGAGAGAGAATACTTCAGGAGAACTGCTCGATGTATAATTTTTTATAAAAAGCCTATAGTAAATAGCAGCTAAATACTGTATATAGCTATAAGCTGTAAGCTACACTGCACAATGAAACAATCTCCAGTGAGCTAGTGTTATTTTTTTAATTTGTTTTATTTAACTAGGCAAGTCAGTTAAGAACAAATTGTTATTTACAATGACGGCCTAGTGGGTTAACTGCCATGTTCAGGGGCAGAGCGACAGAGTTTTACCTTGTCAGCTTGGGCATTTGATCTAGCAACCTTTCGGTTACTGGCCCAATGCTCTACCTGCCGCCAAGGTCAACTGACTGTATTACTTGACATTAATAGACTGGTTTTACGCAAAACAACGTTCATGTCATGCATGTTCAGGTAGGCTATACAGGACAGTTGTAAATTGTTTTTAAATAAATTGGTAGCTGATTAGTATGCTATTGCATCCAAAATGTATTTTACAATCTGCATGATTTACATGTCGAACTTTAATTACTAAACAAGTAATTACATTATTGTCGCCAACCAGCAGTCTAAATGACAGCATTGCGACACTGTGTATAGCTTCATGAAATGTTTGGCTTAACATGAGAAAATGATGACCAAATAGGCATTCCAGTGAACATTTATCCATTAGCTAAAGAAAAGCTATAGGCTACATCCCCTGGCACCACAGAAAGTATATCATCGATTCGTTAGGCAGCCACATACACATTTCAGCACCTTGGACAGCTGTGAGTGGCTGTCTGGCTGACATATTCAATTAATTGGATTCTTTCTTAGGAATGGGGGCCAGAGAAACTGTGTTACACCAGTGAACCTTGTCCTCACCGTTTGAACGCCAGAGGCCAAAGAAAGCACAATGATAATTGTTAACCCATTTATATTGATTTCTTTGATCTTGTTTAAATGATTGATTAGGTGATCTAACTCTGTCTCACAATGGTCTGGGGAAGGATGGAACAGTAGCTTTAGGAGGCTCTATGAGAAAACAACACTCAACATTTTTTTTACCTTTATTTTACTAGGCAAGTCAGTTAAGAACAAATTCTTATTTACAATGACGGCCTAGGAACAGTGGTTTAACTGCCTGTTCAGGGGCAGAACGACAGATTTGTACCTTGTCAGCTCAGGGGTTTGAACTTGCAACCTTCCGGTTACTAGTCCAACGCTCTAACCACTAGGCTACGCTGCCGCCCCAATATAATGTTTTTTGCCTGTTATGCTTATACACTTTTCTCAACTAACATTCAGATTTATTAAACAGATGCTCCTAATAAAGACAGCATAGTAAAACAGAAAGTTTTGGATTTAAACTCATGAATTTATTTGCAGAAATGTTGTTGCAAAACGTTATAAGACTTATGCCCTCACTTCAGAATGTAAGAACGTTATTTGAAAGGGAACAGTTTTATTTTGCTTTTATTTTGCTTGCCTCACACCCTAAACACTTATTATTGTCTCTCCCCCACAGTAACAATCAGGTAGCCCCTGAAGGTGCGATCCGCTAAAAAATAAAATAAAAAGTAACACAATAAAATAACAATAACGAGGCTATAAACAGGGGGTACCGGTACCGAGTCAATGTGCAGGGGTACAGGTTAGTTGGGGTAAGTTGTACATGTAGGTAGGGGTAAAGTGACTATGCATAGATAATAAACAGCGAAAAGCAGCAGTGTAAAAATAAAGGAGGGGGGTGTCAATGTAAATAGTCTGGGTGGCCATTTGATGAATTGTTCAGCAGTCTTATGGCTTGGGGGTAAAAGCTGTTAAGGAGCCTTTTCGACCTAGACTTGGCGCTCCGGTACCACTTGCCGTGTGGTAGCAGAGAGAACAGTCTATTACTTGGGTGACTGGAGTCTTTTTTTGGGTATTCCTCTGACACCGCCTAGTATATACAGTACCCGTCAAAAGTTCAACGGTTTTTCTTTATTTTGACTACTTTCTACAGTGTAGAATAATAGTTAAGACATCAAAATGATGAAATAATATATGGAATCATGTAGTAACCAAAAAAGTGTTAATGGCTTTGCACACTCTAGGCATTACTTGGTTGTCAAAACATCAAATGGTTTGCATGATACTTATTCTGCCACTCTAATTTATTACCCAACTTGCTAACACTGACAACAAAGCTAGTAAAGCTGTTGCATTATACTTACGTCACTGTTTGTTTACCCCTAATTTTTTTACCGGTGCGCTGGCTAGCTAGCGAGAGAAGTTAATCTCGATCTATTTCGCTGGTCTAAGATATGCCACGTAACTACTGTACACTGAACAAAAATATAAACACAACATGTAAAGTGCTGATCCCATGTTTCATGTTCTGAAATAGAAGATCCCAGAAATTCATGTTTCATGTTCTGGAATAAAAGATCCCAGAAATGTTTCATACGCATAAAAGCTGTGTTGTGCACAAATGTGTTTACATCTCTGTTAGTGGGCATTTCAACTTTACCCAAATAATCCATCCACCTGACAGGTGTGGCATATAAAGAAGCTGATTAAATAGCATGATCATTACACAGGTGCACAATGCTGGGGACAAGAAAAGGCCACTGTAAAATGTGCAGTTATGTCACACAACACAATGCCACAGATATCTCAAGTTTTGAAGGAGCGAGCAATTGGCATGCTGACTGCAGGAATGTCCACCAGAGCGGTTGTCAAATAATTACATGTTAATTTCTCTACCATAAGCCGCCTCCAACGTTGTTTTTGAGAATTTTGCAGTATGTCCAACCTGCCGCAGACGACATGCAACCACACCAGCCCAGGACCTCCGGCTTCGTGATCAGCGGGATCATCTGAGACCAGCCACCCGGACAGCTGAGGGTTTGCACAACCAAAGAATTTCTGCACAAATTGTTAGAAACCGTCTCAGGGAAGCTCATCTCCATGCTTGTCGTCCTCACCAGGGTCTTGACCTGACTGAGTTAAGCGTCGTAACTGACTTCAGTGGACAAATGCTCACCTTCGATGGCCACTGGCACACTGGAGAAGTGTGCTCTTCACAGATGAATCTCGGTTTCAACTGTATGAGGCAGATTTGCTGATGTCAACATTCTGAACGGTGGGGTTATGGTATAGGCAGGCATACGCTATGGACAATGAACACAATTGCATTTTATCGATGGCAATTTTAATGCACAGAGGTACCGTGACAAGATCCTGGAGGCCAATGTCATGCCAGTCATCAGCCTCCATCACCTCATGTTTCAGCATGATAACGTATGGTCTCATGTTGCAAGGATCTGTACATAATTCCTGGAAGCTGAAAATGTCCCAGTTCTTCCATGGCCTGCATACTCACCAGACATGTCACACTTGGAGCATGTTTGGGATGCTCTGGAGTGACCTGTACGACAGCATGTTCCAGTACCTGCCAATATTTAGCAACTTCGCATAGCCATTAAAGAGGAGTGGGACAACATCCCACAAGCCACAATCAGCAGCCTAATCAATTCTATGCGAAGGAGATGTGTCACGCTGCATGAAGGATATGGTGAAGGAAATTCTGACTGGTTTTCTGATCCATGCCCCTAACTTTATTTTAAGGTACCTGTGACCAACAGATGCACATGTGTTTAATTTTTATTTAATTTATTTCACCTTTATTTAACCAGGTAGGCCACTTGAGAACAAGTCTTAATTTACAACTGCGACCTGGCCAAGATAAAGCAAAGCAGTGCAACAAAAACAACAACAAAGAGTTACACAAAAACAAAAATCTAGGTACAGTGTGTGCAAATGTAGAAGAGTAGGGAGCTGGGCAATAAGTAGGCCCAAGAAGTGAAAATAATTACAATTTAGCATTAGTACTGGAGTGACAGATGTGCAAGTAAATATACTGGGGTGCAAAAGAGCAAGAGGGTAAGTAACAATATGGGGATGTTGTAGACGGACGGGTGTGCTATTTACAGATTGGCTGTGTACAGGTACAGTGATCGGTAAGCTTCTCAGACAGCTGATGCTTAAAGTTAGAGAGGGAGACATAAGACTCCAGCTTCAAAGATTTTTGAAATTCGTTACAGTCATTGGCAGCAGAGAACTGGAAGGAAAGACAGCCAAAGGAAGAGTTGGCTTTGGGGATGACCCACGCAATATACCTGCTGGAGGGCGTGCTATGTGTGGGTTGCTATGGTGACCAGTGAGCTGAGATAAGGCGGGGCTTTACCTAGCAAAGACTTATAGATGGCCTGGAGCCAGTGGGTTTGGTGACGGATATGTAGTGAGGGCCAGCCAACGAGAGCATACAGGTCGCAGTGGTGGGTAGTATATGGGGCTTTGGTGATAAAATGGATGGCACTGTGATAGACTGCATCCAGTTTGCTGAATAGAGTGTTGGGGACTATTTTGTAAATGACATCGCCGAAGTCAAGGATCGGTAGGATGGTCAGTTTTATGAGGGTATGTTTGGCAGCATGAGTGAAGGAGGCTTTGTTGCGAAATAGGAAGCCGATTCTAGATTTAATTTTGGATTGGAGATGCTTAATGTGAGTCTGGAAGGAGGGTTTAGAGTCTAACCAGACACCTAGGTGTTTGTAGTTGTCCACATATTTTAGCTCAAAACCGTCCAGAGTAGTGATGTTAGTCGGGCGGGGGGGTGCGGGCAGCAATCGATTGAAGAGCATGCACTTCGTTTTACTAGCATTTATAAACAGTTAGAGACCACGGAAGGAGTGTTGTATGGCGTTGAAGCTCATTTGGAGGTTTGTTAGCACAGTGTCCAGGGAAGGGCCAGATGTATACAGAATGGTGTCGTCTACGTAGTGTTGGATCAGAGAACCACCAGCAGCAAGAGCGACATCATTGATATATACAAAGAAAAGAGTCAGTCCGAGAATTGAACCCGGTGGCACCCCCATAGAGACTGCCAGAGGTCCGGACAACAGGCCCTCCGATTTGACACACTGAACTCGATCTGAGAAGTAGTTGGTGAACCAGGCGAGGCAGTCATTCTAGAAGCCAAGGCTATTAAATCTGCCGATAAGAATGCAGTGATTGACAGCGTCGAAAGCCTTGGCCAGCTCGATGAAGACGGCTGCACAGTACTGTCTTTTATCGATGGCAATTATGATATCGTTTAGGACCTTGAGCGTGGCTGAGGTGCACCCATGACCATCTCGGAAACCATATTGCATAATGGAGAAGGTACGGTGGGATTCGAAATGGTCGGTGATCTGTTTGTTAACTTGACTTTCGAAGATTTTAGAAAGGCTGGGCAGGAGGGATATTGGTCTATAACAGTTTGGGTCTAGAGTGTCTCCCCCTTTGAAGAGGGAGATGACTGCGGCAGCTTTCCAATCTTTAGCGATCTCAGACGATACGAAAAAGAGGTTGAATTGGCAAGTAATTGGTTGCAGCAATTTCGGGTGATAATTTTAGAAAGAGTGTCCAGATTGTCTAGCCCAGCTGATTTGTAGGGATCCAGATTTTGCAGTTCTTTCAGAACATCAGCTGTCTGGATTTGGGTTAAGGAGAAGCATGGGGGGGCAAGTTGCTAAAGGGGGTGCTGAGATTATGGCCAGCGTAGGGGTAAAAAAAATGCTTAATGGAATGATCGATTATCGTAGATTTATCGGTGGTGTCAGTGTTTCCTATCCTCAGTGCAGTGGGCAGCTGGGAGGAGGTGCTCTTATTCTCCATGGACTTTACAGTGTCCCAAAACTTTTGGAAATTAGTGTTACAGCTGGCCTTAGCTTTCCTAACTGACTGAGTATATTGGTTCCTGACTTCCCTGAAAAGATGCATATCGCGGGGGCTATTCAATGCTAATACAGAACGGGCAGTCAAGTCTGTGGTGAACCAAGGTCTATATCTGTTCTTAGTTCTACATTTTTTGAATGGGGCATGCTTATTTAAGATGGTGAGGAAAGCACTTTTGAAGAACAACCAGGCATCCTCTACTGACGGGATGAGGTCAATATCCTTCCAGGATACCCGGGCCAGGTCAATTAGAAAGGCCTGCTGAAGTGTTTTAGGGAGTGTTTGACAGTGATGAGGGGTGGTTGTTTGACCGCGGTCCCAGTACGCACACAGGCAATGAGGCAGTGATCACTGAGATCCTGGTTGAAGACAGCAGAGGTGTATTTAGAGGGCAGGTTGGTCAGAATAATATCTAAGAGGGTGCCCATGGTTACGGATTTAAGGTTGTACCTGGTAGGTTTCTTGATGATTTGTGTGAGATTGAGGGCATCTCAAATAAAATAAAATAAAATTTTATTTGTCACATACACATGGTTAGCAGATGTTAATACGATTGTAGAGAAATGCTTGTGCTTCTAGTTCCGACAATGCAGTAATAACCAACGAGTAATCTAACTAACAATTCCACAACTACTACCATATACACACAAGTGTAAAGAGTATGTACATAAAGATATATGAATGAGTGATGGTACAGAACGGCATAGGCAAGATGCAGTAGATGGTATAGAGTACAGTATATACATATGAGATGAGTAATGTAGGGTATGTAAACATAAAAGTGGCATAGTTTAAAGTGGCTAGTGATACATGTATTACATAAAGATGCAGTAGATGAAAAAGAGTACAGTATATACATATACATATGAGATGAGTAATGTAGGGTATGTAAACATTATATTATGTGGCATTGTTTAAAGTGGCTAGTGATACATTTTTTACATCCATTTCCATCAATTTCCATTATTAAAGTGAGCTGGAGTTGAGTCAGTATGGCCTTGAGATAGAAGCTGTTTTTCAGTCTCTCGGTCCCTGCTTTGATGCACCTGTACTGACCTCGCATTCTGGATGATAGCGGGGTGAACAGGCAGTGGCTCGGGTGGTTGTTGTCCTTGATGATCTTTATGGCCTTCATGTGACATCAGGTGGTGTAGGTGTCCTGAAGGGCAGGTAGTTTGCCCCCGGTGATGCGTTGTGCAGACCTCACTACCCTCTGGAGAACCTTACGGTTGTGGGCAGAGCGGTGATACAGCCCGACAGGATGCTCTCGATTGTGCATCTGTAGAAGTTTGTGAGTGCTTTTGGTGACAAGCCGAATTTCTTCAGCCTCCTGCGGTTGAAGAGGCGCTGCTGTGCCTTCTTCACAACGCTGTCTGTGTGGGTGGACCAATTCAGTTTGTCCATGATGTGTACGCAGAGGAACTTAAAACTTACGACCCTCTCTAGTACTGTCCCCTCGGTGTGGATAGGGGGGTGCTCCCTCTGCTGTTTCCTGAAGTCCACAATCATCTCCTTTGTTTTGTTGACATTGAGTGTGAGGTTATTCTCCTGACACCACACTCCGGGGGCCCTCACCTCCTCCCTGTAGGCCGTCTCGTCGTTGTTGGTAATCAAGCCTACCACTGTAGTGTCGTTCCTCAAACTTGATGATTTAGTTGGAGGTGTGCATGGCCACGCAGTCGTGGGTGAACAGGGAGTACAGGAGAGGGCTCAGAAGGCACCCTGTGGGGCCCCAGTGTTGAGGATTAGCGGGGTGGAGATGTTGTTACCTACCCTCACCACCTGGGGGCAGCCTGTCAGGTATTCCTCTTGTCCAGATGGGTTAGGGCAGTGTGCAGTGTGGTTGCGATTGCGTCGTCTGTGGACCTTTGGGGGCGGTAAGCAAATTGGAGTGGGTCTAAGGTGTCAGGTAGGGTGGAGGTGATATGGTCCTTGACTAGTCTTTCAAAGCATTTCATGATGACGGAAGTGAGTGCTACGGGGCGGTAGTCGTTCAGCTCAGTTACCTTAACTTTTTTGGGAACAGGAACAATGGTGGCCCTCTTGAAGCATGTGGGAACAGCAGACTGGGATAAGGAGAGATTGAATATGTCCTTAAACACACCAGCCAGCTGGTCTGAGCATGCTCTGAGGACGCGGCTGGGGATGCCGTCTGGGCCTGCAGCCTTGCGAGGGTTAACACGTTTAAATGTTTTATTCACGTCGGCTGCAGTGAAGGAGAGTCCGCAGGTTTTGGTAGCGGGCCTTGTCAGTGGCACTATATTGTCCTCAAAGCGAGCAAAGAAGTTATTTAGTCTGTCTGGGAGCAAGACATCCTGGTCCGTGACGAGGCTAGTTTTCTTTTTGTAATCCGTGATTGACTGTAGACCCTGCCACATACCTCTTGTGTCTGAGCCGTTGAATTGCGACTCTACTTTGTCTCTATACTGACGCTTAGCTTGTTTGATTGCCTTGCGGAGGGAATAACTACCCTGTTTGTATTCAGTCATGTTTCCGGTCACCTTGCCCTGGTTAAAAGCAGTGGTTTGCGCTTTCAGTTTCACGCGAATGCTGCCATCAATCCACGGTTTCTGGTTTGGGAATGTTTTAATCGTTGCTGTGGGTATAACATCGCTGATGCACTTTCTAATGAGCTCGCTCACCGAATCAGCGTATTCGTCAATGTTGTTGTTGGACGCAATGCGGAACATATCCCAATCCACGTGATCGAAGCAGTCTTGAAGCATGGAATCAGATTGGCCGGACCAGCGTTGAACAGACCTGAGCGCGGGAGCTTCTTGTTTTAGTCTCTGTCTGTAGGCTGGAAGCAACAAAATGGAGTCGTGGTCAGCTTTTCCGAAAGGAGGGCGGGGGAGGGCCTTATATGCATCGCAGAAGTTAAAATAACAATGATCCAGGGTTCTACCAGCCCTGGTTGCGCATTCGATATGCTGATAGAATTTAGGGAGTCTTGTTTTCAGATTAGCCTTGTTAAAATTCCCAGCTACAATGAATGCAGCCTCGGGATATGTGGTTTCCAGTTTACATAGAGTCAAATAAAATTTGTTCAGGGCCATCGATGTGTCTGCTTGGGGGGGAATATATACGGCTGTGATTATAATCGAAGAGAATTCCCTTGGTAGATAATGCGGTCGACATTTGATTGTGAGGAATTCTAAGTCAGGTGAACAGAAGGACTTAAGTTCCTGAATGTTGTTATGATCACACCACATCTCGTTAATCATAAGGCATACCCCCCCGCCCCTCTTCTTACCAGAAAGATGCTTGTTTCTGTCGGCGTGATGCGTGAAGAAACCCACTGGCTGCACAAACTCCGATAGTGCCTCTCGAGTGAGCCATGTTTCCGTGAAGCAAAGAACGTTACAGTCTCTTATGTCTCTCTGGAATCTAGCTTAGATTGTAGGATGGCCGGGGTGTTAAGCATGTCCCAGTTCAGGTCACCTAACAGTACGAACTCTGAAGATAGATGGGGGGGCGATCAATTCACATATGGTGTCCAGGGCACAACTGGGGTCCGAGTGGGGTCTATAACAAGCAGAAACGGTGAGAAACCTGTTTCTGGAACGGTGAATTTAAGTAGAAGTAGAAGTAAGTAGAAGCTCAAATTGTTTGGGCACAGACCTGGATAGTATGACAGAACTCTGCAGGCTTTCTCTGCAGTAGATTGCAACTTCGCCCCCATTGGCATCTCTATCTTGTCGGAAAATGTTATAGTTAGAGATGGAAATTTCAGGATTTTTGGTGGCCTTCCTAAGCCATGATTCAGACACGGCTAGGACATCCGGGTTGGCGGAGTGTGCTAAAGCAGTGATTAAAACAAACCTAGGCTTCTAATGTTGACATGCATGAAACCAATGCTTTTACGGTTACGGAAGTCAACAAATGAAAGCACCTGTGGAATGGGAGTGATGCTGAGGGCTGCAGGGCCTGGATTAACCTCTACATCACCAGAGGAACAAGGGAGGAGTAGGATAAGATTATGGCTAAAGGCTAAAAGAACTGGTCGTCTAGTGCATTCGGAATAGAGAGTAAAAGGAGCAGGTTCCTGGCCGCGGAAGAATAGAGTCAAGGCATAATGTACAGACAAGGTTATGGTAGGATGTGAGTATAGTAGAGGTAAACCTAAGCATTCAGTGACGATGAGAGAGGTTTTGTCTCTAGAGGCACCATTTAAGCCAGGTGCGGTCACCGCACGTGTGGGGGGTGGAACATAAGGGCTAGCTAAGGCATATTGAGCAGGGCTGGAGGTTCTACAGTGATATAAGACAGAAATTACTAACCATAACACCAATAGACAAGGCATATTGACATTAGGGAGAGGCATGTGTAGCCGAGTGATCATAGGGTCCAGTGAGTAGCTAGGGGAGTTGGAAGCACAGCAATTCAGACAGCTAGCAGGACGCGGCTAGCAGCAGGCTAGCAGATGGGCCTCAGGGGAACGTCGCAATGGGAGAGTCTGTTGAATCCCCCTTGGCGGTTATGTCGACAGACCAGTTGTGATGGATCAGCGGGGCTCCCGCTCTCAGCAGCAAAGGGTCCAGGCCAACTGGCAGAAGAGGTATTGAAGCCCAGGAATTATCTGAGGGATTTCTTCGGCTAGCCGGGAGAAGGGCCTAGCTCGAGACTAGCTCTAGCCTAACTGGTGCTTGCTTCAGGACAGAAACTCCCTCAGACATTTACATTGCACCCCGACAATACCAACAATACCACTCAATACAAAGCACCCCTACAATATGATGCTGCAACTGTAGAGAAATGCTAATTCTTATGTAGGTGACCAAACTATTGTTGATAAAGGGCTACAACTCAGAGTTGAGCCTGTGGGGTCCCCTACAGGATAGCTCCCGCATTACACTAATGGCCAAAACCAGCGCACACACATGATCTCCGTTGTCTCTGAACGTTGAATGCCCGAAGAGGATTCTATGATGACGGACAGACTACTGAGCCAATGGCGGAAGACTACAGACTACACCCCAGCTGAACCAATCCAAAGATCCGATCTTCCAGAATCAACCTACATTCTTTTCTATATAATAGTGGTGTACTGATTGTAACGGTCTCTTCTTCGTCTGCGCTTCCGTACGAACCAGCGGGAGAGCCGTAATTACGCTGTTCTAGATATCTTCACTCTGAATAAACTGTAGCTTGTCATACAATTTACCACCTTGTCTGAATCGATCCTTGACCGACTCGTCCGTCTACATATCCAATTACTAACACAACCCCCATGGTGTACTTCAGCTTGCAAGCCTCCCCCTTTTTCCTCCAAACGTAATAATGGTCATTATGGCCAAACAGTTCCATTTTTGTTTCATCAGACCAGAGGACATTTCTCCAAATAGTACGATCTTTGTCCCCAAGTGCAGTTGCAAACCGTAGTCTGACTTTATGGCGGTTTTGGAGCAGTGGCTTCTTCCTTGCTGAGCGGTCTTTCAGGTTATGTCGATATAGGACTCGTTATACTGTGGATATAGATACTTCTGTACCTGTTTCCTCCAGCATCTCCACAGGGTCCTTTGCTGTTGTTCTGGGATTGATTTGCACTTTTCGCACCAAAGCACGTTCATCTCTAGGAGACAGAATGCGTCTCCTTCCTGAGCGGTATGACTGCTGCGTGGTCCCATGGTGTTTATACTTGCATACTATGAACGTGGTACCTTCAGGCATTTGGAAATTGCTCCCAAGGATGAACCAGACTTGTGGAGGTCTACAATTTATTTTCTGAGGTCTTGGCTGATTTATTTTGATTTTCCCATGATGTCAAGCAAAAAGGAAGTGAGTTTGAAGGTAGGACTTGAAATACATCCACAGGTACACCTCAAATTGACTCAAATGATGTCAATTAGCCTATCAGAAGCTTCTAAAGCCATGACATAACTTTCTGGAATTTTCCAAGCTGTTTAAAGGCACAGTCAACTTAGTGTATGTAAACTTCTGACCCACTGGAATTGTGATACAGTGAATTTTAAGTGAAATAATCTGTCTGTAAACAATTTTTGGATAAATGACTTGTGTCATGGACAAAGTAGATGTCCTAACCGACTTGCCAAAACTATAGTTTGTTAACAAGAAATTTGTGGTGTTTGAAAAACAAGATTTAATGACTCCAAACTAAGTGTATGTAAACTTCCAACTTCAACTGTACTTTGAGGAATCTCCAGGTTTGCATGAATATCCAAATGCAGAAGAATATTACAGCTGGTATTTGGACATATACACTAGTCCTAACTACAAGCTAACTAGCAAGTTTTATGAAATACACATAGCTAGTTAGATACAAACAAGAGTTAGCGACATACTGGTGATGAAGTGCTTCGAACACAGATAAATGTATCAAGCAACCGGAGCCCACAGCTTTCCATCATCATCGCGGCATAATAGCCTGAACTCAAATCAAATCAATTCAAATCAAATCAAATGTATTTATATAGCCCTTCGTACATCAGCTGATATCTCAAAGTGCTGTACAGAAACCCAGCCTAAAACCCCAAACAGCAAGCAATGCAGGTGTAGAAGCACGGTGGCTAGGAAAAACTCCCTAGAAAGGCCAAAACCTAGGAAGAAACCTAGAGAGGAACCAGGCTATGTGGGGTGGCCAGTCCTCTTCTGGCTGTGCCGGGTGGATTTGGGAGACTAATACCCATTGTGAAAATGTATTTATGTTTTCAATAAACATTGGAGACAAAATATAGTTTACATGTTGTCAACAACGAGTAGGGTACAGAGTAGGGTACAGACATAGGGTACTCTCGTTACTCCAAAATAATGAAAAAACTGAGCAAAGTAGCGTACAGTGCTGAGAATGTTCTTTCTTATCTTTTAGGAGTAACAGTTTGTTAATGAAGAGCAGCTGATTGGTTGAAGAATCCATTTGAGATATCCAAACTGGTGGAGAGAGTACTGGGTAAAGTGAAGGTTTGAGGATCACGAGAGGAGGGCTTGTTTAGATTTTTTGTACTTCTGAGGATCAGAAGGAATGTGTGTTGCGTCTTATCCGATTTGAGAAGTTTGACGTGTCGGTTGTGTCTCTTTGGAACATGACACCCCTCAAGGGGGGAAATATCTGGCGTCTCGTGGGAAGTGGATGTTGCAGAGATGAAAAATATTAATGGAGTGATTGATGCACATCACATGAATTGTGTGGTGAATGAAGAAAAAGTGAAGGGTATAAGTTATTTCGTTTTTTGATATGGAGTCTCTCCCTACTCAAGTGCAGTTGGGGTATATTAACTACAGAGTCAGAGCATTTATCCCAAGACCAATGCAGTGTGATCACTGTAAAGCTTTTGGACATGTTTCAAGTGTTTGCAGAAAGTTGAAGCCAAGTTGTGGAAAAGATCATTTCATGTGTTATAAGTGATGAATATGTGACATGTTGTAATTGTGGTGGGAACCATGAAGACACATCTTTGGAATGCCCGACAAGGCTGAAAGAGAATGCAGCGGCTGTTAAAAGGATTGAGGGTTTGAATGGTGCTTCTGAAGAGTCCATGTGGTGGATAGGCCTTCACTGCAGGCTGCAGGGGTTGCCTTTCACCAGCAGGACCCAGATATGTTATAAAGGTTAAATAAAAAATTAAATAAATATGTTAAAGGTTAAGAAGGTGGACTTTGTGGCCTTTATAGCTATGGTGATTAATGGCACTGCCAAAGTGGAGAGGAAGTCCAGGAAAATAGATATTGTGTATGCGGCTCCTGGCTGAGCGGTTCCTGGCTGGGTCTGAAAGACTTCTCGGCAGAGGAGTTGCATGGAGTATTGTCACAAGCCTTACCACTCTCTCAGGCTCTTGATATGGAGATTTGAAAGAAGAAATTTGTGGGAGTTTTGTTTTTGTCAATGTACTATTTTTATTTGGGTGGATTAAGTTTGTTTTCCCTATCACATATGGCTTGTATTTTTACCTTGTTTTTTCAACCCTGTCCAGTTGGTGGGGGGCAATACCGTATTTTTTGGGTTTGTAGTCTGCCATAAAGCCCACACAAGAACAAGATGAAACGAGTCACTTACGATTCCTCACATGGTAGTTTCTTGTCATCGTTGGTAGCTATCTGGCCATCCAGAATCATAACTCACAGACTTCTGCCACATTGAAGTGTGCGCATCGTTTTTATGAAGTTGTCAGCTAATTTATGACAACAGGCACAACTCTGATATAAAGTAGTTTTTTTTACCAAGTTGTCGCTATTCCACGTATCTCCACATATATCATTCGATTCGTAACAACCTAACCATTACGAAACTTCTATTCAATCAAATTAGCCTCACGTAGCAAACTAACAATTACATTTTTTGTTGACCAAATTCGATACTCATTGACTTCCATACAAAAAATCCTCACTTCGTGGGTTTATTTTCGTGGACAGATTTTGGGCAGAGTAAAACCTCTCGCTTCGCCTTTTCCTCTGACTACAGCTAACAGTCAGATACTTATCCTTGGTTAAATATTAAACTGTTGATTCTGTTAAGCTCTCGTCATAACGTCACTACACAGGCCGTACATATAAAGCTTCACACAAACGAGGGAAAGGTTTCCATTCAGTGTCTGGGGAAGATGGCGGCGACGTGTTCAATATTGCCCAAGGGCCAACTACTGTACAGGAATGCTGTCAAGCTGCAGGTCGCAAGGTAAAGTGAAACCGTTGGAAGTTTTAATTGCTAACATTTACTCGCATCTTTGTTCAACAGAGAACGTACTTAACTTAATCTTACACAGCGCAATTAAATACTTTGAGAATGTGAACCCTAATTATGTGAACTAGGTCGCTTTGAATCGTAGAGTAATTATATTAGGGACGATATATCCAACAATGTCTGCCTGCTAAATGTGTGCGTTATCTGCAATTGTTGATCAAATTATGAAGGTTCAACGATTGAAAGATGGAAACATCCTGATTAATGATGAAAAAGTTGCACTAACTGAGTCTACTAGCCTACTTTAATAATTTGCTGGGCACCTGAACTTTGAACCATTTCAAATGGGATCAACTGTGTGGAGTTATCACTTTTCCAATGCTGACACAATGTAACTAAACCCTATGACAACATGGCAACTGAATAAAACTAAAAACAACTACTCTATCCTTTCCTCTGACTGCAAATTCAAGTCAGCATGCAAAATTACATATTCTATATTTTAAGCAATAATGCCCGATAAAGTGTGGTATATGGCCAATATAACACGGCTAAGGGCAGTTCTTGAGCACGACACAACGTGGAGTGCCTGGACACAGCCCTTAGCCATGGTATATTGGCCATATATCACAATCCCCCGAGGTGCCTTATTGCAATTATAAACTGTTTACCAACGTAATTAGAGCAGTAAAAGTGTTTTGTCATACCCGTGGTATATGGTCTGATATATCACAGCTGTCAGCCAATCAATATTCAGGGCTTGAACCACCCAGTTTACAATGTCTTGTTATAATGTCTGTTATAAATGCTATATTTATTATTGCCAGCAGCATACCACCCTGCATACCACTGCTGGCTTGCTTCTGAAGCTAGGCAGGGTTGGGCCCGGTCAGTTCCTGGATGGGAGACCAGATGCTGCTGGAAGTGGTGTAGGAGGCACTCTTTCCTCTGGTCTAAAAAAATATCCCGACACTGCCCTGTGTAGGGTGCCGTCTTTCGGATGGGACGTTAAACGGGTGTCCTGACTCTCTGAGGTCATTAAAGATCCCATGACACTTATTGTAAGAGTAGGGGTGTTAACCCCGGTGTCCTGGCTAAATTCCCAATCTGGTCCTCAAACCATCACGGTCACCTAATAATCCTCAATTTGCTCATTTTCTCCCCTGTAACTATTCCCCAGGCTGTTGTTGCAAATGAGAACATGTTCTCAGTCAACTTACCTGGTAAAATAACTGAGAGATAAATACATTTTGGCCATATGCCACACCACCTCTGGCTTTATTGCTTAAATATACCACTGCTGTCAGCCAATCAGCATTCAGGGCCCGAACCACCCAGTTTTTAATCCCACTTTTAAAGTGATCCACTGCTAGCCTACACTCAGCTTTTAACTGCTTTGCCAGCTTTTGCATTTCCATTCAATCCATCTGATTTGAGTCAGTGACACCAGAGCAGATGATCTGTAGGCCTGTCAGACTGCTTGGTCAATAACTTGATTCAACCAAGTTCTTCTGAGCCACTAATAATGGACAAATCCATGACACTCTTGGATTTAAAATGGTAACACATCTTCACAAGTAATATTAGACATCTTCTATGCAATATCCAAGGCAGGTTCTTGTAAATAACACATGAGTAATGCTGTTCTCATTCAACTGACCAGACTAACATAGATGGCTAATGATCACATTCATACCCAGGGTGTATGCTACTCATCATAGCGTGATAACTGCAGTGCCACCAGTGGACTCATTTCGATTTCATGGCCTATACTGATCAGACATGTTTCTATTGTATATCAATGCCAAGTTGCCTGATTCTGCAAAAACTCTAAATTATTTTGATTCTTTAAATTTGATTCTTGTGTAGGAGGTTTTCAGACAAAGGATGGTTCCAGTCTATGTTTGTGCACGAAGTGGAGGCCAGGAAAGATGCCCACTCCAACCTGCTGTCGAAGAGTGAGACCAGCGACCTCTACAAAATTCAGTGTATGTAATAATATATTATATCCTAGCTGCATCAACACATCTATATTATCTTCTGCAGAAGTGGTTGAGGTTCAATAATAAACTAAATGTGAGACAAATGCAGAAAATTATGTTGAATTGGATTCATTTGCTTTTGTACACAGCATAGCCTCTGTGTGACATTTTATCAATCCGTCTCTTTGGAAAACAGTGAAAGGATCATTATCATTTAAGGCATATTATTGCACCAAGGGACCTACAGGAAGATGGATGCAGATCTGTGGCTAAATAAAGTCAGAATGTGTAATTACATGGTATCATTACAATGCTATCATGTGTTTTGTTGTGACAAAAATGTAATTAGAAATGTCTAGTTCTCATCACATACTTTAACTTTGGATAGTTTGTCCTTTGACTTGTCTATAACTTTAGCCTGACGATTATAATCAGCAGGGAAATTGGGTTAGAAAGACCATTACAACCAGCAGGGAAATTGGGTAGGAGGACGATGATCCAAAAATAGTTTATTTGCAGAAGGAATAACGCATTAGTCTAATAATATGACTGATGCTGCTCAGTATGTTATATGATATTTCCCTTTTTTTGCCTAAAATCCACCCACCAATATTCAGACTAGCTTATTCTGTCCCTTTCTCTCTCAGTTCACAATGTCAAGCCAGAGTGTCTTGAGGCGTACAACAATCTGGAGTGAGTTCATCTTTATTTTTTATTTTTGCTCACATGTGCTGTAAATACTAACTGACAGTCTCCTCTTTTGGTCATTTACAGTAGATGTTTACTAGATATCTGTGAGTAGGACTGCACAATCGATGAAAATGCAGACATATACAGTATCTGGGATATTGTGTCTTTATACGTTTCCATGAATTCAGGGCTGAGGTGCAGCACAAACTCCACGTAGACCAGGACTATCCCTGTGATGTTGTGGGGAGCTGGAATACTTGGTATGGCGACCAAGACCAAGCAGGTAAGTGGCAGAGACGTCGGTGCATAACAACAGTGTCACAAAACCCTAATCGACTGTTATCTAATGATCTGTTGATGTATTCTTATGTTCTCTGTTAACCCTGATCTAATGTTATCACATACCTTTTCCTGAAGATAGGCCTCTTGCACAATGATGTCAATCACCAGAAGCATCTAGCTGATCGAGGTAAACAGTTTGGCCAATACATCACTGACCTCTGCTGTCTGTTTGTTGCAGTGCACCTTTGGCGGTATACAGGAGGCTACCCAGCATTGACTGAATGCTTGACCAAATTGAACAACAATAAGGTAGGCTGTGTAAACTATATGTTTTTAGCATTTTAAAAGCAATTAGAAATGATGTTCTGGACAAATCAGTACCACAACAGATCATTCAAAATGTATATCAAGTTATGTCTAATATTTGTAAATCTGATATTGTTATATACAGTTGAAGTCGGAAGTTTACATGCGCTTAGGTTGGAGTCATTAAAACTCGATTTTCAACCACTCCACACATTTCTTGTAAACAAAATATAGTTTTGGCAAGTCGGTTAGGACATCTACTTTGTGCATGACACAAGTAATTTTTCCAACAATTGTTTACAGACAGACTATTTCACTTAAAATTCACTGTATCACAATTCCAGTGGGTCAGAAGTTTACATACACTAAGTTGACTGTGCCTTTAAACAGCTTGGAAAATTCCAGAAAGTTATGTCATGGCTTTAGAAGCTTCTGATAGGCTAATTGACATCAATTTGACATCAATTTGAGGTGTACCTGTGGTGTACCTGTGGATGTATTTCAAGTCCTACCTTCAAACTGACTTCCTTTTTGCTTGACATCATGGAAAAATCAAAATAAATCAGCCAAGACCTCAGAAAATAAATTGTAGACCTCCACAAGTCTGGTTCATCCTTGGGAGCAATTTCCAAATGCCTGAAGGTACCACGTTCATAGTATGCAAGTATAAACACCATGGGACCACGCAGCAGTCATACCGCTCAGGAAGGAGACGCATTCTGTCTCCTAGAGATGAACGTGCTTTGGTGCGAAAAGTGCAAATCAATCCCAGAACAACAGCAAAGGACCCTGTGGAGATGCTGGAGGAAACAGGTACAGAAGTATCTATATCCACAGTATAACGAGTCCTATATCGACATAACCTGAAAGACCGCTCAGCAAGGAAGAAGCCACTGCTCCAAAACCGCCATAAAGTCAGACTACGGTTTGCAACTGCACTTGGGGACAAAGATCGTACTATTTGGAGAAATGTCCTCTGGTCTGATGAAACAAAAATGGAACTGTTTGGCCATAATGACCATTATTACGTTTGGAGGAAAAAGGGGGAGCCTTGCAAGCTGAAGAACACCATGGGGGTGGCAGCATCATATTGTAGGGGTGCTTTGTATTGGGTGGTATTGTTGGTATTGTCGGGGTGCAATGTAAATGTACCATGTTCATAGTATGCAAGTATAAACACCATGGGACCACACAGCAGTCATACCGCTCAGGAAGGAAACGCGTTCTGTCTCCTAGAGATGAACGTACTTTGGCGCGAAAAGTGCAAATCAATTCCAGAACAACAGCATAGGACCTTGTGAAGATGCTGGAGGAAACAGGTACAGAAGTATCTATAAAACGAGTCCTATATCGACATAACCTGAAAGTCCGCTCAGCAAGGAAGAAGCCACTTCTACAAAACCGCCATAAAAAAAGCCAGACTACAGTTTGTAACTGCACATGGGGACAAAGATCGTACTTTTTGGGAGAAATGTCCTCTGGTCTGATGAAACAAAAATGGAACTGTTTGGCCATAATGACCATCGTTATGTTTGGAGGAAAAAGGGGAGGCTTGCAAGCCGAAGAACACCATCCCAACCGTGAAGCACGGCGGTGGGGGTGCTTTGTGGAGGTGCTTTGCTGCAGGAGGGACTGGTGCACTTCAGAAAAAGGATGGCATCATGAGGGGGACAATTATGTGGATATATTGAAGCAACATCTCAAGACATCAGTCAGGAAGTTAAGGCTTGGTTGCAAATGGGTCTTCCAAATGGACAATGACCCCGAGCATACTTGCAAAGTTGTGGCAAAATGTCTTAAGGACAACAAAGTCAAGATATTGGAGTGGCCATCACAAAGCCCTGACCTCAATCCTATAGAGAATTTGTGGGCAGACCTGAAAAAGCGTGTGCGAGCAAGGAAGCCTACAAACCTGACTCAGTTACACCAGCTCTGTCAGGAGGAATGGGCCACAATTCACCCAACTTATTGTGGGAGGCTTGTGGAAGGCTACCCAAAACATTTGACCCAAGTTAAACAATTTAAAGGCAATGCTACCAAATATGAATTGAGTATGTAAACTTCTTGTCCACTGGGAATGTGATGAAAGAAATAAAAGCTGAAAAAAATAATTCTCTCTACAATTATTCTGACATTTCACATTCTTATAATAAAGTGGTGATCCTAACTGACCTACGACAGGGAATTTTTACTAGGATTAAATGTCAGGAGTTGTGAAAAACTGAGTTTAAATGAATTTGGCTAAGGTGTATGTAAACTTCTGTCTTCAACTGTATAAAAATATCAGAGTATCCTCATTATTTTGGGGGGAAAGCATGGCTCTACTACTCGCTGACGTGAAACAACTATTCTTCTTTAGTTGACTAATTCATGGATTTCAAACAACATGAAACTGTTTTAAAGGAGTATCGGGACTTCAGGATGGAAAGGAGTAAAATGCTGGTCTCACGGCGGAACCAGCTTCTTCTAGAGTTCAGTTTCTGGAACGAGCCAACACCCAGAAATGGACCCAACATTTACGAGATGCGCTCATACAAACTCAAGGTAAGACGCTGATTGGGACTAGAAACATGCAAACTGTGGTCATACAAACTTAAAGGGATACTTCAGGATTTTAGCAATGAGGCCAGTTATCTACTTCCCCAGAGTCCAATGACCTTGTGGATACCATTTTTATATATCTCCATTCAGTTTTAAGGAAGTCGTCAACTTACGTTAGCGCAATTGCCAACTAGCGGTAACGCAATGACTGGACGTCTATGGGAACAGCTAGCATGCAGACTTCCAGTCATTGCTCTAATGCTAGTTAGCATTTGTTCTCAAAACTACCTCTTAACTACCTTCGTACTGGACGCAGATACAAAAAATAGGTACCCACAAGCTAATCTGACGCTGGGGAGGTAGATAAAGGGCTTCTTTGCCAAAATCCTGAACTATCCCTTTAAGATAAGTCTTGCAATGACCTAGACATACAAATTGCGCTCATAGAAACTCAAGGTAAGATACTGCTGTGAGGACACCCAGAGATATACAAACAGTGGACCTACAGAACACAATGGACATCATGTACCTAAGCTAAGATAAACGTCTAATCTCAAACACAACCAACATGTCTGGCTCGACTGTATCTAATGAGTATGTAGGCCTACGTCACACTGCAATGTGTACAGAACTGTATGTTTTGATTGCAGCACCTGCACGTCTAGGAGTATGGTATGTAAATGGGATGCTGTTGCATTCTGTAGGTGAAGGACACGGGTGGTTATGAAGTTAAACGTTTCCTGTGTTCATACTTCAGTGTAATTATCTCCAGTAGCTAGATTTCCATCTAATTAGCGAAAGATTTTCATGCGAATATTCTAGAATCTGCATAAAGAAAAAATGTGCATTTTTCCACCAGTGGCATGTTTCCAGCAAATGGACTTGTTGAGGGTAACAATCAGTATGTGATGATGTAGTGCACACAAAATGGACTTTTTCGCTTAAGTTTTCATGTTTTGTTTTGTTTTATTTTACCTTTATTTAACTAGGCAAGTCAGTTAAGAGCAAATTCTTATTTTCAATGATGGCCTAGGAACAGTGGGTTAATTGTCTTGTTCAGGGGCAGAAAGTCATATTTTTACCTTGTCAGCTCGGGGATTCGATCTTGCCACCTTTCGGTTACTAGTCCAACGCTCTAACCACTGTACCGAATAAAAATCTATGTGTTCAATGTGTTTCCATTGCATTTTCAACTCTACCGATTAGTTTTATCACAGAAACGGTTGCATTAAATAGCAAATGTGCCTACTCTGGTCTTGCTAACTGCGCAATAGCTAACAACTCGCAGATATAGTGCATGTAGGCTGTGTGGGTTGTCTAGTCTACATCAGTGGAGGCAGCTGAGGGGCGGAAGGCTCATAATAATGGCTGGAATGGAGCAAATCAAATGTTATTTGTCACATGTGCTGAATACAACAGGTGTAGTAGACCTTACAGTGAAATGCTTACTTACATAACCAACAGTGCAGTTTTAAGAAAGAAAAAAAAGATGAAAAATACAGATAAAGACAAAAAAATATCTATTATAATTATATAAGAAACATTTTTTTACAATATCAATATTACAAATAATTAACTAGCAACAGTAGCGAGGCTATACACATGGGATTCCGGTACAAAGTTAATGTGCAGGGGCACCAGTTAGCCGAGGTAATTGAGGTAACATAGCCTACCTGCACTGAACTAAAGGTGCCACTAAAGGTGCCACTTTCAAGGAGCGGGACTCTAACCCAGGAGCTTATAAGAAATACCTCTATGCCCTCCTATGAACCATCAAACAGGCAAAGCGTTAATACAGGACTAAGATCGAATCATATTACACCTGCTCTGACACTCGTCGGATGTGGCAGGGCTTGCAAACTATTAGACTACAAAGGGAAGCACAGCCGTGAGCTGCCCAGTGACACGAGCCTACCAGACGAGCTAAATAACCTCAATGCTCGCTTCGAAGCAAGTAACACTGAAACATGCATGAGAGCATCAGCTGTTCCAAACGACTGTGTGATCGAGCCCTCTGCAGCTGATGTGAGTAATACCTTTAAATAGGTCAACATTCAGAAGGCTGCAGGGCCAGGTGGATTACCAGGACGTCCAGCCCGAGCATGCATTGACCAACTGGCAAATGTTTTCACTTATCATGTTTGATGGTAAGACCCAGGTGCAGACAATGTCGAAATAACAAAAGTTTATTACTCGAACAGGGGCAGGCAAAAGGACAGGTAAAGGGCAGAAAGGTGGGCAAAGGTACAGGACGGCAGACAGGCTCAGGGTCAGGGCAGGCAGAAAGGACAAACTGGGCAAACTAAAAAAACAGGAATATGGACATGGCAGGAGCAAGGGGAAAACGCTGGTAGGTTTGAGGAACAAAACGAACTGGCAACAGACAAACAGAGAATACAGGTATAAATACACAGGTGATAATGGGGAAGATGGGCGACACCTGGAGGGGGGTGCAATCAAGCACAAAGACGGGTGAAACAAATCAGGGTGTGACAACACCCACCCCTCTAGGGATGCTACCTGGCGTCCTACCTGGGCGCATACCTGGTTGAGCGGGGTGCCAGCGCTGGAACTCGAGATGAGGTCTGGGTCCTGGACGTCACTTGCGGAGGCCCAGCACCCATCCTCCGGGCCATAACCCTCCCAGTCAACCAGGTAGTGGAATCCCCTGCCCCGAGGTCAAACCTTCAGGAGACGTCTCACCATGTATGCCGGTCGGCAGTCAATGAAACGGGGGAGAGAGGTGGGCCTGGAAACAGGAGACAAGGGGCAGTCAGACATGGTTTTAACTCTAGACACAGAAAAGGTAGGAAAAATACGGAGGGTACGGGTGAACAGAGGACGAACAGCAGAGGGGCTAATGATCTTGGAGCAGGGGGGAAAGGTCTCGGCTTCCGGGGGTGTATCCGCAGCAATATAGCGACGTACCAGTGCCTCAGGTGTGACCTTCTTGGATACCAGTCGGTGCTGTGGAAGCGAAGTTGCCAGAGCCTTACTGAACCCCTCCCGGAGGTCCTGGTACTCTGCGTAGCTGGCGGAGAGGTCCGGGGCAATTTCCAAGCCCCAGGAAGACATCCCGGGGCAGGCAGAGCTGACTTCAGGCAATGAGTGTGGCAGGACAGGCTCCAGCCCACGATGGCACCAGTAGCCCAGTCAATGGAGGGATTGTGTCGTTGGAGCCAAGAGAATCCCAATACCACGGAACCTGCGGAGACTCAACCAGCAGGAATTGGATCGTCTCGCTGTGGTTTCCCCCGACACTCGTAGGTTGACGTGGGTGGTCGGGTGGGTGACCCGGCCTATAGAGCAACTGTCCAGCGCTCTAACACCCATGGGAATCGAGAGGGGTTGAGTGGGGATGCCCAGCTCGGACGCCAGGGTAACGTCCATGAGACTCACATCGGCCCCCCGAGTCGATGAGTACCTGGAGAGACTTGGACTGGTCACCCCACCGTAGGTTGACACGTCGAGGGGGGCGAGCAAGGGGAGACGGAAAATGATATTTAAGGCCCACCAGAGTACTCACTCCAACAAATGAGCTAGGTCTGTTGAAGGTACAGGTAGACACATAATGACCGGCAGTACCGCAATACAGACAACTCTGGGTCTCAAATCTGCATACGCGTTTGGCTGGAGACGGCCTAGCCCTGCCGAGCTGCATTGGCTCGGGAAGAGATGAATCGGCAGTCTCGGGAGGCTCTTGGAGGGACTCGGGTAAACTCGGATCCTCTCGGGGACATAGACGCCGGAGTTCATCAGATGCAAGGTGGAATCCTTGAGTGAGCGATTGGGACTGTAATCAGACCTCTTCTCCATCCTACGTTCCCGTAGCCGATCATCGGTCTGGATGGTTAAAGCGATGAGTGAGTCGAGATCCATTGGTAGTTCTCGGGCTGCCAGCTCATCCTTTACCTCCTCCGATAATCCGTGCAGGAATGTGTCAAACAGCGCTTCCGGGTTCCATGTACCCTCCGCTGCTAGCGTGCGGAACTCCACCGCATAGTCTGCCAAACTGAGGGTGTCCTGCCGAAGCTTGAGTAACTTCCGGGCAGCCTCTCTCCCAGACACCAGAGCCTCAAACTTTTCTCACCTCCGCCACGAATACCTCCAGTCTGAGGCCGAAGGCAGATTGTTGCTCCCACAACGCCGTGAGTGCGAGTGCCCTCCCAAACATTAGCGTAATAATGAACACTATCTTTGAGTGGTCTGAGGGTAACGAAGAAGGCTCGAAAACGAGGGAGCATTGGGAGAGAAAAGCCCGGAGGGTTCTGGTATCTCCACCGTAGCGCTTCGGGGAGGTAAGCGGGGTTCCTGGGAAACAGGGGTGATTGCACTGCTACCAGCCGGGTTACTGACTGGCTGGGAGGTTACCGTCGTGGTAGGCTGCCTGGTAGGCAACCCACGGAATTGCTCCCGCAATGCGTCCAATGCTAGGTCGTGACATTCGGCCACGTCCTGGAAACCTTCCATCAGAACGTGAAGCAACTCCTCATGTCTAATATTCATTAACTACAGCTCAACGTCCAACACCATAGTGCCTTCAAAACTCATCACTGAGCTAAGGACCCTGGGACTAAACACCTTCCTCTGCAACTGGATCCTGGACTTCCTGACGGGCCGCCCCCAGGTGGTAAGGATAGGTAACAACACATCTGCCACGCTGATCCTCAACACGGGGGCCCCTCAGGGGTGTGCTCAGTTCGCCTCCTGTACTCCCTGTTAACTCATGACTGCATGGCCAGGCACTGATGGCAGCCCATTCTTGCATAATCAATGCTTGGAGTTTGTTAGAATTTGTGGGGTTTTGTTTGTCCACCCGCCTCTTGAGGATTGACCACAAGTTCTCAATGGGATTAAGGTCTGGGGAGTTTCCTGGCCATGGACCCAAAATATCGATGTTTTTGTTCCCCGAGCCACTTAGTTGTCACTTTTGCCTTATGGCAAGGTGCTCCATCATGCTGGAAAAGGTATTGTTCGACACCAAACTGTTCCTGGATGGTTGGGATAAGTTGCTCTCTGAGGATGTTGGTACCATTCTTTATTCATGGCTGTGTTCTTAGGCAAAATTGTGAGTTTGCTCACTCCCTTGGCTGAGAAGCAACCCCACACATGAATGGTTTCAGGATGCTTTACTGTTGGCATGACACAGGACTGATGGTAGCGCCCACCTTGTCTTCTCCGGACAACCTTTTGCCGAATGCCCCAAACAATCGGAAAGGGGATTCATCAGAGAAAATGACTTTACCCCAGTCCTCAGCAGGCCAATCCCTTTACCTTTTGCGAATATCAGTCTGTCCCTTATGTTTTTCCTGGAGAGAAGTGGCTTCTTTTCTGCCCTTCTTGACACCAGGCCATCCTCCAAAAGTCTTCGACTCATTGTGCGTGCAGATGCACTCACACCTGCCTGCTGCCAATCCTGAGCAAGCTCTGTACTGATGGTGCCCCGATCCCGCAGCAGAATCAACTTTAGGAGACGGTCCTGGCGCTTGCTGGACTTTCTTGGGCGCCCTGAAGCCTTCTTCGCAACAATTGAACCGCTCTCCTTGAAGTTCTTGATGATTCAATAAATGGTTGATTTAGGTGCAATCTTACTGGCAGCAATATCCTTGCCTGTGAAGCCCTTTTTGTGCAAAGCAATGATGACGGCACATGTTTCCTTGCAAGTAACCATGGTTAACAGAGGAAGAACAATTATTCCAAGCACCAACCTCCTTTTGAAGCTTCCAGTCTGTTATTCAAACTCAATCAGCATGACAGAGTGATCTCCAGGCTTGTCCTCGTCAATACTCACACCTGTGTTAACGAGAGAACCACTGACATGATGTCAGCTGGTCCTTTTGTGGCAGGAGTGAAATGCAGTGGAATTTTTTCGCATGGCAAAGAGGGACTTTGCAATTAATTGCAATTCATCTGATCACTCTTCATAACATTCTGGAGTATATGCAAATTGCCATCATACAAACTGAGGCAGCAGACTTTGTGAAAATTAATATTTGTGTCATTCTCAAAACTTTTGGCCACGACTGTATTTGTAGGTAGAGGTAAAGTGATAATGCATGGATAATAAACAGAGTAGCAGCAGCGTAAAAATGGAAACCATGTGTTTGATGTATGTGATAGAATTCCACTTATTCCGCTTTAGACATTAACATGTGCTCCCCAATTAAGATGCCACCAACATCCTGTGGTCTACATGATGAGATTATTTTGGAAAATAGCGAGAATATTTTTATTTGTCAAAAGGCAGTCAAACATCGATCATCATGTCACCAAAGTAAGACCCTCGATATTTGTTAGAAAGCAGTGTCAAGCTCATCACCGTACACTTTCACCACCATGTGAAGTTCATCATTACTTATTTCATCTGTAGCCTAATAAACGGCATGGTTTTCCAAGTCATGGTGGGAGGACCACACATTATATCATTGCTTGACTCCAAGTTTACTTCAATATGATGGTTAATTATGTAAATATTTGTGCATCGAAGCGTTTCCACAGCCATTTCCCGCATAATTAATTTTAACGACACAAAAAGATCCCACCATGTCGAATTAACACATTATCTGTCGACATGTATGCATTGATGTCGTGAGAGAGTCGTGATCTTTTTTTTTTTAATACGATATGACTTTACTTGCATAAAAACTGAATGGAAACATGGTTAAAGACATTGTTTTCTTTTTCTCAACCAACTTTTAGCCTGGAACGATGATTGAATGGGGGAATCATTGGTAAGACTTCTCATGAGACTGCAATATGTACATTGTTTGAAAGAAATGTGCATGTAACATATCTAAGTTGCATGTCATTTTTGTAAATAATTAATGCAGAAATAAAGCTGGTAATAAGTAATATCAGTAAATGTTTCAGTAGAATGTCAAATATGTCCAATATTGACTGTATTCATGACTTATCTTGATAGGGCGAGGGCGATCAAACATCGACAGGAGAACAATGAGGCAGTTGGAGGGTTCTTCTCTCAGATAGGAGACCTGTATGAAGTTCATCATCTGTGGGGTGAGTCGGCTGATGATACCCATATGCAAAACATTGACACTATTTTATCAAATGAAGCCATACAATGGTGTGTGTTTGTGACAGACAGTTTACTACTATCAATACACACACTATGGTCCAACACGTTGGATTATTGTTTATTCTGTATGTCAATGTCTTTTGTACCTGCCCCTATTTGTATATTATGAATTCATGCATACTAAATCATTTGTTCCATCTACAGCCTATAAAGACCTTCAATCCAGAGAAGAGACAAGAAACTCTGCCTGGCAGAAGGAGGGATGGGATTCTAGTGTCTATTATACAGGTAGGAAAGAATACACACAAAACAAACACATAGACATCAATCAAAACCTCTCTGGCAATGCATTGTGCTTTTTGTCTTCAACTGTGAGAGAAGCTTCAGAATAATCATGTTTTTCAATTGCATCAAACTCAGTATTCCACTAGGTTTGTAAGTCTAAATGAATTGTCTTGTGGGCTGTCGGATCAGACTCACTGAAATACATTCGTGAATACTGATTATTTCAAATAATTTAATGAAAACCCTGTATTACTCCGTCTTGACACAAAATATAGGCTGCTGTTTTTTTAAAGTGTTTCCCAACTTCGTTGCTCGGTTACCCCCAATATTACCCTGGACAAACTCATCCAGGACGTGATGATTAGTTGACAAGTTGAATCAGGTGTGCTTGTCTGGGGCTACAATAAAACTGTGTAGAGTTGAGGGTACTCACGGATTGCAGTTGAGAAAAACGGTTTTAGATGTTTGATGTTGAGCTCTAACCTCTCTCTCTGTCACATCTCCTCTCATAGTGCCTTTGATCAGGAGCATGGAGTCTAGGATTATGATTCCTACAAAGAGTTCACCTCTGCAATAACCAGATTCAGTCAAGATCCCGTTCTGGAAAACCAAAGCGAGAACCGATTATGGGCATTTTTCCATCGTGTCTCTCTGTCTTTTTCTCTTTTGTTGTAGGTGCAGATAACTTAGGCCTACATGTAAAGCTTGAATCTATAAACTGTGGTAGATGGAACCTTTTGATGAAAACGAATGTTTTGATGCACTGGCAATCCCTCAGTTTGAGGACTGCATTCAAAATAGAATTCAGTTTCCATTTTTGCTACCATGGTGAATCGGGGAGAGATTTTATTTCACCTAAATTGATAGATAAATTATATTTCAGGTGAATTATGTGCCAAACAAGGGAAAGGAAATCTTCAATAACGTCAATAAGGTATGAAGTAGCTATGAAACTGTGAAGTAATAGCTATGATAGGGAAATGATCTTGTTGCTACTGTATTATCATTATGCATCTTGAGTGTGTGAACATACAGCAGTAAGAAATGCCTACTCAGTGGACATGTAGAAGCATATGCCATATCTCAGGTATAAGAAACCTATAGGTCAATGTGAGCTAATGTGAGTCTCTTCCCTTGTCAACCATCTGAAGAAGCAAATCAATAGACATAAGTAGATGCATCTTTGAAATGAGAAACATGAACACTGGATTATTAAATGCTATGTAATCTCTTTCTATGTCTCATTGATGTTGTGCTTTATCTTGTTGTGATAGTGTCATGTTAATCTATTGAATGTAATATTATTTGACCTGGAAATGTATCAAGTGTATGGAAATATGTTTTTGCAGTGGTGGTATTGCAGACCCCAAGTTACAAACACTGTTCTAGAGTTGTTCATATTTTTGTGTATAGGTGTGATAATTAGGCTATGGGTATCAGATATTGTTATATCAGAATATGTTATTATACAATCCCCTTCGTATTTATTTGGACAGTGAAGCTAAAACTTTTAATTTTGACAAATTCACGTGTGTAGCTTTAAGAGCAGGGGGCGTGTTATTATATGATGCCTTTTATTTGAATATACAGTAGTGGAGTCAGATTGCGTCTGATGTTTTTCTCTTTATCTGTGACTGACTAATGCAAGACATACAGTTAAATAACTAAGCAGCAAGCGTCTAGTCCTCAGGAATGAAAATAACACACTCAAAACGTTAATTTAGGAACCTTTTATTGGATCGTTCCTGTAAATAGTCAAGCATTCATTCAAACCAACTAGGGGATTGCGCTATTCAGAACCATGGATTTGCACATTCTGGATCACAGACTGCGAGTGACCAGCATTTGCAAAAATGGTCTGGTCAATTTCACTCACCCCCTCATCAAACTCATTTTCCTGCGGAACAGAGCAAGGTAAGGTTGTTTGCATGACGAGATTATTTTAGCTAATTTAAAACAGTCAGCGATCCTAAAACCAGCAACAACAAAAAAAATAAGCAGTTCGCACTCGCTGATAGCAGACATGCTTGCTAGCTAACGTTTGCTAGTTTGTTAACCCTGTCTCACATTCATCTGCTATGTAAATGTTGTGATATACTGTAGTTAGCGACGCTATCCCGTTCAATTAAGGCCGTAATTGTGCATGTCATGCTATGTCGATGTAGCCAGCTGCACCCCTAAACAATGATTAAAACGTTGACCAAAGGTAACCAGACAATTTATTGTGGTGCACTGTTTATTGTACTTGCCGTCAATGAATGAGCACACCAGTCCAAAATGTAGTAGTGTTAATTTTTCTATACTAATATCAGTCTTTCATTTGCTGAAACAGTAGCTCAGTAAATGTTTAGCTAGTATTTTGAAGAGTGATCATTAGAAAACCTAAAGTATGTTTAGTTGTTATAGGCCTATTGGTAACTATGCCAACAAACAAAACACGTATTCAGTGTTCAGATACAGGTGGTCTTTGGGCAGAGCAATTGTCTAGTCAACCCCACCTCACTTTCACTGTTTTCTATTCAGGTACTTGTCTGTTCTTACATGATATTATGATGATGAAAGCACTTTCCTTTCAATGGGACCTAATCACTTCCCCAAGACTTGTCATGGCAAAGGCAGCTCTCTGGAAATTCATCTTTAAAGAGCCTGAATATAAAGCTTTTAAAGTGTCTGGAACGGATGGTGGCTGCAGTGGCAATTTTTAGTTAATCCCTGGAAATCCTGCCTTTGTTATGTAATTGTTTATGACTCGGCCTGTCCTGCATATGCATCAGCCGGAAGAAAGGATTAAACATCTAGCAGTAACTATACAGGCTAGCAGTATATTATATAGTAGAGCCTATATAATTGTAGGCCTATGAATTCAGAGGTGGAAAGGAGGCTCAACATACATCTCCCTCACTAGCTTTAAGCACCAACTGTCAGAGCAGCTCACAGATTACTGCACCTGTACATAGCCCACCTATAATTTAGCCCAAACAACTACCTCTTTCCCAACTGTATTTCATTTTAATTTATTTATTTATTTTGCTCCTTTGCACCCCATTATTTTTATTTCTACTTTGCACATTCTTCCATTGCAAAACTACCATTCCAGTATTTTACTTGCTATATTGTATTTACTTTGCCATCATGGCCTTTTTTGCCTTTACCTCCCTTCTCACCTCATTTGCTCACATTGTATATAGACTTGTTTATACTGCATTATTGACTGTATGTTTGTTTTTACTCCATGTGTAACTCTGTGTCGTTTTATCTGTCGAACTGCTTTGCTTTATCTTGGCCAGGTCGCAATTGTAAATGAGAACTTGTTCTCAACTTGCCTACCTGGTTAAATAAAGGTAAATAAATAAATAAAATACACAGTAGGCCTACATAGTTTGGGAAGAAATGCCATCCATGCCAAGTTGGAGAAGGCTGTTTTTAAAAGGTGATTTTTATAGCCTAGACCCCACTTTGTGTTCTGCGAAGTCTAAGCAGCTCTACTGGCAGTCTTCAAGGACTTGCTTATCATAAAGGTTTCACAGATCAATCCAGTAACATCAGTCTACCAGCTCAGGCGCCATACTCGTCTGACAAGCGTCACTGATGATAGAGTCGGCCTTGACTCCCCCCCACCACCCACCCACCCACCCCCCGACACTCCCTTTAGATGTGTAGAGACATGTACACACTGGATATATTGCTCAATGATAGCTTCTAAAGGTGTTAGTCACCCAAAGAGTTCCTCAGCTTCTCCCTCCAGTGAGTCATTAGTAGGTTATTCATTGTACCTGCTGGCCTATGGATACACTTCATGACAGGTCAGCTACTAGGGTTGAATCCAAAGAAAAGTCCGAATGAAGTAGAATTGCCCTGTCATGCAGTAACAGCTTAGGGACTTAGGCTGTTAACCTACATGGGTTTTGTCTCCCTTTGTTGTTGCTTTGTAGTTATGTCATATTCTGTTGTGTCCTGGTTGTTTTCCTGTTTTGGGGTAAGGATCAGGCCATGTGGAAAAATAATGGTTTAGACTGAATTGTTTTGAGTTACCATGAATGCATTTCGGGAACATAACAACAACAACCCTAATATAAACAATGTTTTTATTTTTTTAAATTTTAGACCGCTTCACAATATAATTGGTTTTAGACTACAGATCTCCCTCTTGTAGGGCTCTGCAATACATTAGAATATAGGGCACAAAATCACTCAAAAGCAAACAACCATAGAAGGAATGTTCAGGATAGGCTACCTAACCAGTCAGCACAGTATAGTAGCAAGCAGATCTTGTAAGCTGTTTTCTTGTTACAGCTCTGTCTGACAGTTTCTTCAGTAGCACAATTCTCATTCCGCAACAATCTATTGTAGAATATCTGTGTATTATTGAATCTTAAGTAGCCTACTCTAGTGTTCAGCAATAACCAGCTGGTAATGGTAACTTTATCGATCATCGCTCTCTCTCACCAAGTTTCTGGTTCTTCTTGTGTTATTCTTCTGCTGAAATAAGCACTGTCAGCCTTCATGATAAGGGTTTGAAGGAAAGGTTCTCCCAGCTGAATTTAGTGTCTGCTACAGTGTTAATCTGTAAGGGATGCACACTCATACTGTATAATGTTAGCCAGTAGCCTATGTTGCTGCCTGCCCCCTGACCTCTGCAGCTTGCTGACGAGAGAGCATGGGTCGCAACTCTGAGCCAAAACTAATGTGGATTTCTTTTCTTCTCCATTTGCCTTCTACAGTAGGCAGTCAAGGGCCCTTGGTTAGCAGCAGGGGGAGAGCTGGGTAAACTTCATCCATTGTTCATTCGAAGACACTCTGTGAAAGTGGAAAGCCCATTAGGTCAGCCTCTAGCCAATCGCAAGTTTAGACACATACACCATGTTCATCCAGAGTTGGTGGGAGATGGTTCATAACACAGAACGCCATCACGGCTCACAACCCTCACCTTTCCTCTGACGGAACGCCAGTTCTCTCCTCTGTATTGGTAAAGAACATCATTTTTGAGTGCCATTTTTTTCAAGTCTCTCTCTTTCACTTGCTCTCTTGCCCTCACACCACAAAATAAATAAATAGTTTATCACCAATCATAAATGTGCTGACTGTGCCTTTGTTGCATCATGGAGACACATGAGAATGGAATGGATGTTTACTTTTATCATCTAAGGCTGGAATAAAGAATTAGAATGTTAAACCTCTGTGTCAGTGCCGCAGATGTTCTGTAGAAGCTTTTATAGAAAATATAGAATGACTAGCACAGAAACAGGAAACTATCCTAACCCAGCAACAGCGTCACGTGGTTGGGAAGTTAAATACCCAGCTCCAAACCATTTTAAGAATGTGCCTGCATCAATTAGGCTACACTCTCCCTTTGGTAAAAATGTTTAGATCATTAATAAGCTTTTAAATGTTTGCAACCTTAACAAAGCAGACTGAGGGTTGCTACCTGTTAGAACAATCCTCTACCCCTTCTTCTAGCAGGCTTTACAATAACAAGTCGGAAATCTAGAAGTCAATTCCGAGGTTGAGAATGAAGCAAACTTTCACTGGTCTCGTTCATGCTCTGACGGGCGCTGGGCTACCTAGCAGTATGTAGCTGTAGAGCCGGACGGGTGAGAGGTCAACAGGAAGGGCTGACTGTGAGGTGACAGTAGACAATGGTCTGCTGAGTTAGCTCGCTGCCTTGCTTGCTCTACAGACGGCTGGGTGGAGCTATGTATTTTGTCCCCTCTCACTGGTTGTGTCTGAAATGGCTCCCTAGTCCCTACTGTATGATGTGCAGTACACTACTCTGTAGGGAATAGGGTGCCATTTCGGATCCACGCCTCTCTGGATTGATTGCCCTGTCTCATGAAACCAGCGGATTACGTTTTGCTGAGTAGGACCCCGTACAGGATTCTAGTGTTATACAGATGGGGAGGGGGGGAATAGCCATGGGGGGGGGGGTGTTGCTGTCTGTTGCTGAGGCAGAATAACAGTGAAGGGGAAGGTGTTGCACTGTTTAATCATCCAGAAGATTGGTCTGACTCTAACTCTGCATCCGTGACAACGACCATAGGAGTTGACTATACAAGTCTACAGAACCAACTGATCTGGGACCAGGCTATTTCCTCTTCGGTTTTGCAGCAACCTTGCAAGGGAGAGAGGCGTGGTCTTGAATGAGCCACATACTGTATGTTTATGCTGAATGGACTTCCTGTTCTTTCACTCCTCTCCTGCAAAACTTCTACTTTGTATTATGCATAGTCCTCGTGAACCGCTCTCTTCTGCTGGCCAGGGGGCATTCTGCGACAAAGACAACATTGTGGACAGAGTGTCTCCAAAACTCCTCTGTCTCTCTCTGAGACCAAAGTATTTTGGGTTCAGGCCTGAAATAATGAAGCCAGTCGGAGTCCCCCGCTTACCCCAATGTACCCAGTGTCCCCCACTGCTAGGCAGCACAGCATTGGGCCTAATGAATGGGGCCCTCGAAAGAAGGACCATCCTGCCGTCCCATCTCAGAACGGCCGGGTTTGGCTCTGCTCTCTCTAGGATTAAAAAACACAGTGGATGATTGAAGCAAAGCAGAGCCTTGTTCGATTGGGTGCACACATTGTGAGCAGACCAGGCATGCTGGGGGAATATTGGCACAGTGAAGACTAGAGTTTGGTGCTTGGCCAGAGGGCACTAGGTTTAAATCACCCCTAACACACACACCATCGCCATACTACACAGTAACACTCATAGTGGCAACATGTTTTAGTTTGTTCTGAAAATGGTGATCTAATCTTCTCTTCCCTTTCTCTCAGATGCAAGTTCTTCAGTCTGACAGAGACCCCAGAGAACTACACTGTTGTCCTGGATGAAGAGGGATTTAAAGGTAAATGACTCCTCCTTGGTATCAACCAGAGATGCACCACTTAACAAACCTCCACCCCCAGCCTATTCTCAATCTCACTCCCTTAACATCCTGAAGTCAACAACTTCAACGTCACATGTTTTTTTATGGCCGATACTCTTTTTCTTTTGAGGTATTTTATTCCCAATGTCTGTATCTCACAGATGTAGTTGACATTACAGGCATATATTGCCTCCAGGCCTTCTCTATCTTTCTGTCTATTTTAAGAGGTGAAAGCTGGTGCAGAGAATCCACAAGGGGCTGCTTCTGACAAATGATTCCAACCAGAACAGTTCCCCTTTTGAAGGGGAATAGATAGAGAGAAGCAGAGCCTTGCAACACAATTAGACCCAACCAAATCATGAGAAAACAAAAAGATAATTACTTAACTATTTGCACATCATTACAACACTATATAGACATGTCATTTGAAATGTCGTTATGCTTTTGGATCTTTTGTAAGTGTAATGTTTACTGTTGATTTTTGAGAGCGAGATCAGAGTCCTGGCACTGCTGTGAATAAATACCATTTGTTTCCCAGCCTGAACGTGTTGTTTTTCTTCATCCCCTGAAGCAATGGAAGTTCACTTCACACATTTTTAATTCAAACCAGGCTCATCCCTGAGAACACTGAATTGTTGCATGACAGTGCTCTTCTTATGTGGAATTAAATAGGCTCTATAGCAACTAATATAAAAACACATTGCTATATAAGATTAAATAACATAGCAACAAAATACACTGAACAAAAATATAAAGTGTTGGTCCCATGTTTCATGAGCTGAAATAAAAGATACCAGAAATGTTCCAAACACACAAAAAGCTTAATTCTGTCATTGTGCGCACAAATGTGTTTACATCCCTGTTAGTGAGCATTTCTCCTTTGCCAAGATAACCCATCTACCTGACAGGTGTGACATAAAGATCAGTACACAATTCCTGGAAGCTGAAAATGTCCCAGTTCTTCCACGGCCTGCTTACTCAACAGACATGTCACACCAATTGAGCTTGTTTGGGATGCTCTGGATCGACATGTACAACAGCGGGTGCCAGTTCCCGACAATATCCAGCAACTTCGCACAGCCATTGAAGAGGAGTGGGACAACATTCCACAGGCCACAATCAACCGCCTGATCAACTCAACTTGTCATGCTGCATGAGGCAAATGTTGGTCACACCAGATACTGACTCATATACCTACTTTTTTTTGGTATCTGTGACCAACCGATGCATATCTGTATTCCCAGTCATGTGAAATCCATAGATTAGGGCCTAATGAATTTATTTCAATTGACTGATCTCCTTATATGAACTGTAACTCAGTCAAATCTTTGAAATTGTTCCAGGTTGTGTTTATTTCAATTTATTTCAGGTAAACAAACATTGATTTGTTAAATCCAGTACAATGCATCTGCTAGTGTATGTCACTGTATTTCAAAAGGTGATTGTGCACATCTCTTTATACAACCCAATATCCGAGTGCACTTTCCTCCCAGTTCCTATACTTCCTGTATAAATCAAATATTACATTAAAAGTTTGAGAGCTCACACCTGCTTCCCAAGTAGCTGCTGGGCTATCTGCTGTTGATGGCCTGTTTGGGGAAGGGGTGAGGGCTGATCAGTGTCCTGTCTGGGTCAGTTATGGCCCTCTACACCCTGTAGGGAATAGTGTTTCCCTGCCCCGTGCCCATCCTGTGTGAATAGACTGATGCAACCAGAGCGGAGAGTGAGAGGAGGACCTGGTTGAACCCTCCTTGACCCCTTCTCAGACCATAAACACACACACGCTGTTAAGAAGTCTAGCGATAGAAGTACTGCACCAGAATCAGCTTACTCTCCCCAACTCTTAGACTGACCTTAGATCAGTCTCTGGGGGCACATCATCCTACTCCCAACATACTGTAGGGACCATAGTGGGGATGGTGAAGAGTGGATGATGCCATTATTTACCCCCCCTCCCTCCGAAGGAAGTGGATGGCAGTGGGGGTGGGGTCCAATCGGAGGAAATTACTTAAAATAGCTGTGTAGACATACGGTCAGGTTTGGAAAGTAGCAACTTTAAAAAATTCAAACATTTAAGGGGTGGATCAGCTTAATATTGCGGAAAGAATATTGGTTCCATCAATGTAATTGTCTGCATCGTTTCCAATCCCCCATATATTTCTTTGGTAAATATGTATATATCCATACACGCATGCATACATATACACACACATACCTATATAGACACACATACTTTTTAAAAGAATATACCTTTATTATTATTTAGTAAACTAATAAACACTTCTGCTTTTACCTTCAATTTCTACATCTTATACACATTTTACAGACAGTCTATTTTTACAATAGTTATATTTAGTTTGTTTTTAGTCCTTCCTCTATTTCTGATGTCCATCCAGTTTGATTTCTATTTGTAACTGTGCTATTTCACAAACGTTCTGAACATATATACATCTTACAGAGCCTGTATGTTTTACATTGTTTATCTTGTTATTAGTTGAACCCTTCAGCTCCATTCAACCCCTCTCATCTCTCTCAACATCATCCTTTTTGGATTTCTATTTGCCATATATTTTTCAACTGTGCTGTGATGCTTCACAAACAAATTGAACCTTTCTATTCTCATAGCTTCTACCGATTGTAAATTCAAAATAAAAAAAAATGCAAAATTAATTATGATATTAATGATTGATTGACTATGACTTTTCAAATCACCCAGTATTGCTATTTGCATCGTTAGTTCTAGTCAAATGTTACAATTCTTCAGCCATTCCTGGACCTGTGACCAAAAATGAGCTACATATGGACAGTACCAAATAAATGATCTAATGACTCTGCCTCCTCACAGCAGAATCTGCAGAGCTGGGAAGATTGTATCCCCCATATAAATAACATTCTATTGGTTGCAAGAATTTTGTATAATAATTTAAATTGAAAAATTTGAAGTTTTGCATCCGGCGTTGTTTTGTGTATCAATTCATAAACCATGTGCCATGGAATGGGTACATCGAAAATCTCTTCCCAACTATTTTGCAATTTATGTGACACAGCTGTCAGTTTTTTGGTCCTTAAATGAAATTGGTATATATTTTTATTTATCACACTTTTCTTTAACCATTTATGTTCTTTATTACAGGGCCGACATACAAGTACCTTACTTTTTTCCACTTCTACTTGCCTCTTCCATTGTTGTGGTAATGCTGCAATTAATTGGTTGTAATGTTGGGTAGAGCAGACATTTCCATATTGCTGTGTTAGCTGTATGTGTGACAACTCTGCCAGTCCTATTTATGATTCACTAAAATTATACCATTTATTATTATGATTTTTTTTTTTTATAGTTTTGAAAATTAATTTGTATATTTGAATTTAACCACAATATTTGTTGTATTATTTGTTCTGTCTTTTCAGGTGGATTAAACTGAAATTGCAACCAACTTTCTAAGGCTTGTTTAAAAAATAAAGATATTTTGGAGATTATTTCCTTTTCAAACAATCGAAAGTGGGCCGGTGTAATCTGAATAAAGGGGAAAAGGCCCTTCTTGAACATAGGATGAGACATGTGTACCAATTTACTAGAGAACCAGTTTGGATTTAAGTATAACTTTTGTATGACTGATGCCTTTAGTGAGAGGTCTAATGCTTTTCTATTTAATCATTTCTGCCCTCCGAATTCATATTCGTTATATAATTAGGCCCTTTTAATTTAATCTGTCTTGCCGTTCCAAATAAAATGGAATATTTTATGTTCATATAATTTAAAAAGCAGGAAAGTTGCAACTTTGCATTGGGCCTGTATGTACGATTGCTTTTAGAAAGAAGGCCTAATTTAGCTGTGGGTTTTCTGTTCAATACAGTACAGACCACTAGTGGATAGTCTTTGTTTGAGTGAAGTGGTGTGTGTGTGTTCTGACATTACCTAACCCCCCCCCCTCTCCCCCCTGCAGAGTTGCAGCCCTCGGAGCATCTACTGGTCGAAAGTTCCGTGTGGCTGCCACTCAACGTGGTCTCCAACGGCAACTCCTCCAGCAGCTCGCAGGCGGTGGGAGTGACCAAAATCGCCAAGTCTGTCATCGCCCCATTGGCCCAGCAGCATGTGTCAGTCTTCATGCTCTCGACCTATCAGACGGACTTCATCCTGGTGAGTCCCCTGTCTCTGTGACCCCTCCAGTTATTACCTGCTGGGGCTTATTGGGTTGTCTGATGTGATTCTTTATCATTGTTTTTCAGCGTAATAGGTCTACATTTCTCTCTGAACATTCTGTAACGTTACTCCCTCCTAAACGTGCCACTGGTATCCAACCATTACAACAGTTGCTAAGCAATAGCCATAGGCGTCATGCCCATAGGGGGCACAAGGGCACAGATTTGTCCTAATTTTTCAGATTTTAAATGAATTACTGAACTTCCTTTTTAAGCCCACGTTTTATCATTATTTATACATTTAAAATATTTATACATTTAAAAAAGAGGAGGGGGCACACTCACTGGACCAAGTAAAGTGTACCCCCCCCCCTATTTTCCCAAGTATGTGGTCCCTTCCAAGGTGCGCCACAGAGCAAAGACACACAGTGTTTGATCTGCCTATAGCTGCCTGTGATGTGCAGCACTCTCAGGAGGTATGCTTGTAAATTCATTTGATCAAGCTATGTAGCCTACTGATTCCTTCTTGATGAGTAAATCATTTATTTTTTATATTTTTTTATTGGTTCTCTCTAATACCTCATAACCAGCTACCAAGCCATTTTAGGCTATTAATTAAGTTTGAGTAGCTTGTCTAATTATCTTAGCTGGCATGCCTGCTGACAAGATTGCTAGACTTTAGAAAAGCAAGCAATAACTATATACTGAATAAGACTCACATTCCTTTCAATATTTTACCCAGATTTTAGCAGAGATGCAGATAAGCATATTTGGTTCCTTTAAAAAATAACCATCAGTCAGGAGGATACAGACAGCTCAAGAGGTATGCTTTAATATGCAGAAAAATAAACAGACTTTTTACATAGAATTAAGCATAATGATTATGGCTCTATTGCAGGAATAAGCTGTTTCAGGTGTTTGAAAAAAATACTAAGTTCTCAAACTCAAATCTGCCATCCTCACTTACTTTGTCCCCTCAAATCCTTGTCAAAGAAGAGCATTTTACACAATGGTGGGAGCAGTGGGTCAAAGTGTTGCATGTTACGGAAGACGCCGATGATAAGGTGTGATGAAGTAGGTATAGCTTTGCAAGGAAGTTGCATTTGTCCCACTCCAAACGTAAGATAAATGTTATAAGTACAAATAGGCCACTAGTCCATTTGAAGTAATAGAAGTGACTACAATGTAGCTTTTTTTATATTCTCTCTCTCAATGTCACTGACTGTCAGCACGTATGTTGTCCGCTTACTGTAGGTGAGAGAGAAGGACCTGGTTGTAGTTATTAATAGTGTCTTACTGTAGGTGAGAGAGAAGGACCTGGTTGTAGTTATTAATAGTGTCTTACTGTAGGTGAGGGAGAAGGACCTGGTTGTAGTTATTAATAGTGTCTTACTGTAGGTGAGGGAGAAGGACCTGGTTGTAGTTATTAATAGTGTCTTACTGTAGGTGAGGGAGAAGGACCTGGTTGTAGTTATTAATAGTGTCTTACTGTAGGTGAGGGAGAAGGACCTGGTTGTAGTTATTAACACTGTCTTACTGTAGGTGAGGGAGAAGGACCTGGTTGTAGTTATTAATAGTGTCTTACTGTAGGTGAGGGAGAAGGACCTGGTTGTAGTTATTAACACTGTCTTACTGTAGGTGAGAGAGAAGGACCTGGTTGTAGTTATTAATAGTGTCTTACTGTAGGTGAGGGAGAAGGACCTGGTTGTAGTTATTAATAGTGTCTTACTGTAGGTGAGGGAGAAGGACCTGGTTGTAGTTATTAATAGTGTCTTACTGTAGGTGAGAGAGAAGGACCTGGTTGTAGTTATTAATAGTGTCTTACTGTAGGTGAGAGAGAAGGACCTGGTTGTAGTTATTAATAGTGTCTTACTGTAGGTGAGGGAGAAGGACCTGGTTGTAGTTATTAACACTGTCTTACTGTAGGTGAGGGAGAAGGACCTGGTTGTAGTTATTAATAGTGTCTTACTGTAGGTGAGGGAGAAGGACCTGGTTGTAGTTATTAACACTGTCTTACTGTAGGTGAGAGAGAAGGACCTGGTTGTAGTTATTAATAGTGTCTTACTGTAGGTGAGGGAGAAGGACCTGGTTGTAGTTATTAATAGTGTCTTACTGTAGGTGAGGGAGAAGGACCTGGTTGTAGTTATTAATAGTGTCTTACTGTAGGTGAGGGAGAAGGACCTGGTTGTAGTTATTAATAGTGTCTTACTGTAGGTGAGGGAGAAGGACCTGGTTGTAGTTATTAATAGTGTCTTACTGTAGGTGAGAGAGAAGGACCTGGTTGTAGTTATTAATAGTGTCTTACTGTAGGTGAGGGAGAAGGACCTGGTTGTAGTTATTAATAGTGTCTTACTGTAGGTGAGGGAGAAAGACCTGGTTGTAGTTATTAACACTGTCTTACTGTAGGTGAGAGAGAAGGACCTGGTTGTAGTTATTAATAGTGTCTTACTGTAGGTGAGGGAGAAGGACCTGGTTGTAGTTATTAATAGTGTCTTACTGTAGGTGAGGGAGAAGGACCTGGTTGTAGTTATTAATAGTGTCTTACTGTAGGTGAGGGAGAAGGACCTGGTTGTAGTTATTAATAGTGTCTTACTGTAGGTGAGAGAGAAGGACCTGGTTGTAGTTATTAATAGTGTCTTACTGTAGGTGAGGGAGAAGGACCTGGTTGTAGTTATTAATAGTGTCTTACTGTAGGTGAGGGAGAAGGACCTGGTTGTAGTTATTAATAGTGTCTTACTGTAGGTGAGGGAGAAGGACCTGGTTGTAGTTATTAATACAGTCTTACTGTAGGTGAGAGAGAAGGACCTGGTTGTAGTTATTAATACAGTCTTACTGTAGGTGAGAGAGAAGGACCTGGTTGTAGTTATTAATACAGTCTTACTGTAGGTGAGGGAGAAGGACCTGGTTGTAGTTATTAACACTGTCTTACTGTAGGTGAGAGAGAAGGACCTGGTTGTAGTTATTAATAGTGTCTTACTGTAGGTGAGGGAGAAGGACCTGGTTGTAGTTATTAATAGTGTCTTACTGTAGGTGAGGGAGAAGGACCTGGTTGTAGTTATTAACACTGTCTTACTGTAGGTGAGGGAGAAGGACCTGGTTGTAGTTATTAACACTGTCTTACTGTAGGTGAGGGAGAAGGACCTGGTTGTAGTTATTAATAGTGTCTTACTGTAGGTGAGAGAGAAGGACCTGGTTGTAGTTATTAATAGTGTCTTACTGTAGGTGAGGGAGAAGGACCTGGTTGTAGTTATTAATAGTGTCTTACTGTAGGTGAGGGAGAAGGACCTGGTTGTAGTTATTAACACTGTCTTACTGTAGGTGAGGGAGAAGGACCTGGTTGTAGTTATTAACACTGTCTTACTGTAGGTGAGGGAGAAGGACCTGGTTGTAGTTATTAATAGTGTCTTACTGTAGGTGAGGGAGAAGGACCTGGTTGTAGTTATTAATAGTGTCTTACTGTAGGTGAGGGAGAAGGACCTGGTTGTAGTTATTAATAGTGTCTTACTGTAGGTGAGAGAGAAGGACCTGGTTGTAGTTATTAATAGTGTCTTACTGTAGGTGAGGGAGAAGGACCTGGTTGTAGTTATTAATAGTGTCTTACTGTAGGTGAGGGAGAAGGACCTGGTTGTAGTTATTAATAGTGTCTTACTGTAGGTGAGGGAGAAGGACCTGGTTGTAGTTATTAATAGTGTCTTACTGTAGGTGAGGGAGAAGGACCTGGTTGTAGTTATTAACACTGTCTTACTGTAGGTGAGGGAGAAGGACCTGGTTGTAGTTATTAATAGTGTCTTACTGTAGGTGAGGGAGAAGGACCTGGTTGTAGTTATTAACACTGTCTTACTGTAGGTGAGAGAGAAGGACCTGGTTGTAGTTATTAATAGTGTCTTACTGTAGGTGAGGGAGAAGGACCTGGTTGTAGTTATTAATAGTGTCTTACTGTAGGTGAGGGAGAAGGACCTGGTTGTAGTTATTAATAGTGTCTTACTGTAGGTGAGAGAGAAGGACCTGGTTGTAGTTATTAATAGTGTCTTACTGTAGGTGAGAGAGAAGGACCTGGTTGTAGTTATTAATAGTGTCTTACTGTAGGTGAGGGAGAAGGACCTGGTTGTAGTTATTAACACTGTCTTACTGTAGGTGAGGGAGAAGGACCTGGTTGTAGTTATTAATAGTGTCTTACTGTAGGTGAGGGAGAAGGACCTGGTTGTAGTTATTAACACTGTCTTACTGTAGGTGAGAGAGAAGGACCTGGTTGTAGTTATTAATAGTGTCTTACTGTAGGTGAGGGAGAAGGACCTGGTTGTAGTTATTAATAGTGTCTTACTGTAGGTGAGGGAGAAGGACCTGGTTGTAGTTATTAATACAGTCTTACTGTAGGTGAGAGAGAAGGACCTGGTTGTAGTTATTAATACAGTCTTACTGTAGGTGAGAGAGAAGGACCTGGTTGTAGTTATTAATACAGTCTTACTGTAGGTGAGGGAGAAGGACCTGGTTGTAGTTATTAACACTGTCTTACTGTAGGTGAGAGAGAAGGACCTGGTTGTAGTTATTAATAGTGTCTTACTGTAGGTGAGGGAGAAGGACCTGGTTGTAGTTATTAACACTGTCTTACTGTAGGTGAGGGAGAAGGACCTGGTTGTAGTTATTAACACTGTCTTACTGTAGGTGAGGGAGAAGGACCTGGTTGTAGTTATTAATAGTGTCTTACTGTAGGTGAGAGAGAAGGACCTGGTTGTAGTTATTAATAGTGTCTTACTGTAGGTGAGGGAGAAGGACCTGGTTGTAGTTATTAATAGTGTCTTACTGTAGGTGAGGGAGAAGGACCTGGTTGTAGTTATTAACACTGTCTTACTGTAGGTGAGGGAGAAGGACCTGGTTGTAGTTATTAACACTGTCTTACTGTAGGTGAGGGAGAAGGACCTGGTTGTAGTTATTAATACAGTCTTACTGTAGGTGAGGGAGAAGGACCTGGTTGTAGTTATTAATAGTGTCTTACTGTAGGTGAGGGAGAAAGACCTGGTTGTAGTTATTAATAGTGTCTTACTGTAGGTGAGGGAGAAGGCCCTGGTTGTAGTTATTAATAGTGTCTTACTGTAGGTGAGGGAGAAGGACCTGGTTGTAGTTATTAATAGTGTCTTACTGTAGGTGAGGGAGAAAGACCTGGTTGTAGTTATTAATAGTGTCTTACTGTAGGTGAGGGAGAAGGACCTGGTTGTAGTTATTAACACTGTCTTACTGTAGGTGAGGGAGAAGGACCTGGTTGTAGTTATTAATAGTGTCTTACTGTAGGTGAGGGAGAAGGACCTGGTTGTAGTTATTAATAGTGTCTTACTGTAGGTGAGGGAGAAGGACCTGGTTGTAGTTATTAATAGTGTCTTACTGTAGGTGAGGGAGAAAGACCTGGTTGTAGTTATTAATAGTGTCTTACTGTAGGTGAGGGAGAAGGACCTGGCTGTCGTTATTAACACTCTGGAGGAGGAGTTCAACATCTACAGAGAGGTGGGGGGAGAGTACTCTGCTGTTCTCAGCCAAGATGTCCACAATGGCTTCCAGAAGAACGGCAAAGAAGGTAAGTCACAGCAGAGGGGGGTGAGACTGAATGTATTGGAGGGAGTCACAGAAAGGGACAGACATAGAGAAACGATAATATCAGTCTGTGTTATTTTTTTTAAGGGAACTATGGGTAACAGAATAGCCATGTGTCACAATAAAATCCCCCCACATGATAAAGTGAAGACATGCTTGTACTCTATAACACTACTTATCACTGTCCCAGTGCTGTAGGTTATTTCAGGTTGGGTTCAGGTTCTAAACTATTATTCCCTTTCTGTTTCATATCCAGCCCCCCAGCTGACAGTGCACCCTTTGCTGATACCTCAGAACCAGTTCTGTGTGATGAGTCTGGACCCAGACACTCTGCCTGCCATCGCAACAACACTCATCGACGTTCTCTTCTACTCTAACAGGTGAGCTCTGCTCCGCGCAAAACCCTTGTCCCTTTTCTCAGAGTTGTTGCCTTACCAGTTCAAGTCAAGATGGCTGCAGTGTGAAATCCTTACTTAGGGTAATGGTTCTGCCATATTTTTGTAAAAAAAAAAAAAATGTTGTTTTAAGACCACTTATAAGTGGTCTTATTCTGAGTCTGTGGTGTAAATGATTTTCTTCCTCAGTCCTAAAGAGGGCGCTCTTCCCAGCCAGGACCTGGACTGTATCAAGTTCTTTTCCTTCTCTCTGATCGATGGCTACGTCTCTCTGGTCATGGACACAGAGGCACAAAGACAGTAAGACTCATCTCCTCTCACCTCTCTTACATCTGAGCTGACTTAAAGTTTCACTTTGTGGGTGGCCTATCGGTTAGAGCGTTGGGCCAGTAACCAAAAGGTTGCTAGTTAGAATCCTTGAGCCAAGATGCTAAACAATCTCTGTGCCCTTCAGCAAAGCACTTAACCCTAATTGCTCCAGGGTCCCCATTGATAATAGCTGACCCTGGACGTGACCCCACTCTCTGAGGGTCTTAAGATATGCAAAACCACACTCCCCCAATCTCAATTTCTCACATGCGTATAATACATACAAGAAATAGGACATATAAGCACCACCTAATTATTATAAAAAAAATAAAATTCTTAGCAGTCAAACTGCCGACGTGTTCACGTCATGTGACATGCACACGTCATTGCTATAGTATTTGGAAGATGAATACACAACACAGAGTTTGAGAGGACTAAAAATTAGAGTACCAATGGTCAATAGCTAATTGTAAGTAGAAGTTGGGTTTCAGTTCAACATCTGTGGAATGTCACTCCTGAACTCTGTTCTACGTGGGCCACGTTTTCATTGGTCTGTACATTGAGTCTGGAGTGGGATACTTGTTATTTGGCCATTGGCCAAGTTGTCCTGCAAGGACTACTGATTGGTCAACCCCAGGCTAGGGTGGGGGGTTATAAGTGGCATCCTGTCCTTTGTTCTGGGGGGAAATGCTGAGGACAGGGGGAGACTGAACATCTGACTCCCACCATAACATTTTCATTTGTCCTCTCTGAATAAACCTATTTTTCTCCCCCTGATTTGCTTTGGAGTTTGTTTTATTGAAGGATAGATATACATTGCTAACATCATTTAGACGTTGTTTACACGTGACACTTACATGTTACGTGTCAGTTTACTATTTCATATCAGACAATGAACATGTACATGAAATGTCCATCTTATACAATGAAGAAATCTTATAAGACAACCCTATGCTTAGCATGACTGTAAAATAGTACATTTAGCTAAAATAGGCATATCACAAAGAACAGTAACAACTTATTTTATGGTATATAAAAAAGAAGATTAGGCTAGTTAATATGCAGCCGGCACTCCTGGATCTGGGCCTAAAGTGCCATCGCAAAGTATTCAGACCCTTTTTTGTTATTATTCCACATTTTGTTACATTACAGCCTCATTCTAAAATGGATTACTTAAAAAAAAAAAAAATTGAGGAACATGCTTAATTTGATCCATTTTAGAATAAGGCTGTAATGTAACAATGTGGGAAAAGGGAAGGGGTCTGAATACTTTCCAAATACACTGTATTTCAAAAATAAAATGGACAGTGCCCAGTGCGGAAAGTTGATTAGGCCAATTTACTAAAAGCTTTGTTGGAGCCATTTTTAAGTAGGGTAGTCTTACCTGTTTGACAGACCCAATTATGCTATATTGGTCGTTATTTCCTCCAATAGGGAGTCTCCCCAGATCTTTTCAAAGGTCCCCCGTAACCCCAGTTTACCTGACAGTGCAGCAGCTTTTCTCCAGTTGACCTGACAGTGCAGCAGCTTTTCTCCAGTTTACCTGACAGCGCAGCAGCTTTTCTCCAGTTTACCTGACAGCGCAGCAGCTTTTCTCCAGTTTACCTGACAGTGCAGCAGCTTTTCTCCAGTTTACCTGACAGTGCAGCAGCTTTTCTCCAGTTTACCTGACAGTGCAGCAGCTTTTCTCCAGTTTACCTGACAGTGCAGCAGCTTTTCTCCAGTTTACCTGACAGTGCAGCAGCTTTTCTCCAGTTTACCTGACAGTGCAGCAGCTTTTCTCCAGTTTACCTGACAGTGCAGCAGCTTTTCTCCAGTTTACCTGACAGTGCAGCAGCTTTTCTCCAGTTTACCTGACAGTGCAGCAGCTTTTCTCCAGTTTACCTGACAGTGCAGCAGCTTTTCTCCAGTTTACCTGACAGTGCAGCAGCTTTTCTCCAGTTTACCTGACAGTGCAGCAGCTTTTCTCCAGTTTACCTGACAGTGCAGCAGCTTTTCTCCAGTTTACCTGACAGTGCAGCAGCTTTTCTCCAGTTTACCTGACAGTGCAGCAGCTTTTCTCCAGTTTACCTGACAGTGCAGCAGCTTTTCTCCAGTTTACCTGACAGTGCAGCAGCTTTTCTCCAGTTTACCTGACAGTGCAGCAGCTTTTCTCCAGTTTACCTGACAGTGCAGCAGCTTTTCTTTTCCAGTGGGTTTTGTCTATATTCCACCCTATCTAGTGTTTTATGAAATTGCAACTGTAGATTTCCTTGCTGAACTCCTGTGTGATGGTGTCGAGTCTCTAGATTTCCTTGCTGAACTCCTATGTGATGGTGTCGAGTCTCTAGATTTCCTTGCTGAGCTCCTATGTGATAGGGTCGAGTCTCTAGATTTCCTTGCTGAACTCCTATGTGATGGGGTCGAGTCTCTAGATTTCCTTGCTGAGCTCCTATGTGATAGGGTCGAGTCTCTAGATTTCCTTGCTGAACTCCTATGTGATAGGGTCGAGTCTCTAGATTTCCTTGCTGAACTCCTATGTGATAGGGTCGAGTCTCTAGATTTCCTTGCTGAACTCCTATGTGATAGGGTCGAGTCTCTAGATTTCCTTGCTGAACTCCTATGTGATAGGGTCGAGTCTCTAGATTTCCTTGCTGAGCTCCTATGTGATAGGGTCGAGTCTCTAGATTCCCTTGCTGAGCTCCTATGTGATAGGGTCGTGTCTCTAGATTCCCTTGCTGAGCTCTTACGTATCTGGGGGAATAATTAAATGGTTCTCATGGGCAATTTTAAACTGGGACTGGTTATCGCCAAACTCCAACGCCATATAAGGGCTATGCAATACGTTGAATTTCACCCAGCTGATAAAGGCAGCTACAAGGCTGAACCCTAAAGACCTCTCTAAATCCTAAATCAACGCTAATTGATATTATCCTAACTAATAACCTGCGTAAGTACCCAGACATCTGTATCTGCCCAAAACAATGTGCGTGTGCAAGGCACAATAAAATCCCCAAATTATCCCCTCGGGTAATAAAGGGAATGTCAAGCAGTTTTGTGAACAGGCTTTCCTGAATTAACTTTCTGCATGTGACTAGGAAAAGATTTACATTCCTTCCAGACATTGAGATGGCGTACTCCTAAACTCGGCAAAAAATGAAACGTCCTCTCACTGTCAACTGTGTTTATTTTCAGCAAACTTAACATGTGTAAATATTTGTATGAACATAACAAGATTCAACAACTGAGACACAAACTGAACAAGTTCAACAGACATGTGACTAATGGAAATGGAATAATGTGTCCCTGAACAAAGGGGGGGGGGGGTCAAAATCAAAACTAAAAGTCAGTATCTGGTGTGGCCACCAGCTGCATTAAGTACTGTAGTGCATCTCCTCCTCGTGGACTGCACCAGATTTGCCAGTTCTTGCTGTGAGATGTTACCCCACTCTTCCACCAAGGCACCTGCAAGTTTCTGGACATTTCTGGGGGGAATGGCCCTAGCCCTCACCCTCTGATCCAACAAGTCCCAGACGTGCTCAATGGGATTGAGATCCGGGCTCTTCGCTGGCCATGGCAGAACATTGACATTCCTGTCTTGCAAGGAAATCGCACACAGAACGAGCAGTATGGCTGGTGGCATTGTCATGCTGGAGGGTCATGTCAGGATGAGCCTGCAGGAAGGGTACCACATGAGGGAGGATGATGTCTTCGCTGTGACGCACAGCGTTGAGATTGCCTGCAATGACAACGAGCTCAGTCCGATGATGCTGTGACACAACTCCCCATACCATGACGGACCCTCCACCTCCAAATTGATCCCGCTCCAGAGGACAGGCCTCAGTGTAACGCTCATTTCTTCTATGATAAACGCAAATCCGACCATCACCCCTGGTGAGACAAAACCACGACTCGTCAGTGAAGAGCACTTTTTGCCAGTCCTATCTGGTCCAGCGACTGTGGGTTTGTGCCCATAGGCGATGTTGTTGCCGGTGATGTTTGGTGAGGACCTGCCTTTACAACAGGCCTAGAAGCCATCAGTCTAGCCTCTCTCAGCCTATTGCGGACAGTCTGAGCACTGATGGAGGGATTGTGCGTTCCTGGTGTTACTCGGGCAGTTGTTGTTGCCATGCTGTACCTGTCCCGCAGGTGTGATGTTCAGATGTACCGATCCTGTGCAGGTGTTGTTACACGTGGTCTGCCACTGCGAGGACGATCAGCTGTTCGACCTGTCGCCCTGTAGCGCTGTCTTAGGCGTCTCACAGTACGGACATTGCAATGTATTGCCCTGGCCACATCTGCAGTCCTCATGCCTCCTTGCTGCATGCCTAAGGCACGTTCACGCAGATGAGCAGGGACCCTGGGCATCTTTCTTTTGGTGTTTTTCAGAGTCCGTAGAAAGGCCTTTTTAGTGTCCTAAGTTTTCATAACTGTGACCTTTAATTGCCTACCGTCTGTAAGCTGTTAGTGTCTTAACGACCGTTCCACAGGTGCGCGTTCATTAATTGTTTATGGTTCATTGAACAAGCATGGGAAACAGTGTTTAAACTCTTTACAATGATCTGTGAAGTTAATTAGTAAAATACCAAATATCTTTGAAAGACAGGGTCCTGAAAAAGGGACGTTTCTTTTTTTGCTGAGTTTATTTCCATAAGCTTTTGTGAACTAGAAATAACTTGACATTAAACTGTATTTTCAAAAGGTCACCATTCAAGTAATAGGCAACATTAAACATATACATTCACACGGTATTGGGGACCTATTTAATTTTTATTTTGTATTCTTACTGGTCCAGTTTTACGATTTCCATTTTAAAAACTCTCCTTCACCCTGGTGTGAAGGAGCGCAATGGCAGAGCAGACCGTGTACAGGCTATTACATGCCAATGGAGTAACCTATACTCATATATTTTTCACAACATCTAAACGGATTGGCTTCCCTTCTCCAAAACTCTCCCTACTGAACTAAGAAGTGAACGAACACACTATACAGCGCAAAGCCCACCTCATGATCTCCTGTCCTGCCATCTAGTCCACAATGTTTTGATCTTCCTAAAAGTCCTCGCCTCCGGTCCTAAAAGTCCTCGCCTCCGGTCCTAAAAGTCCTCGCCTCCGGTCCTAAAAGTCCTCGCCTCCAGTCCTAAAAGTCCTCGCTTTGTGAGAGAAGCAGACATGAAAGAGAACTTTAGCCTACCGACGTCAACTAGATTTTTCATTGATATCATTATGGTGAGCAAGGCTTCAATTCGTATTCTAGAGTAACAAGTAGGCTAATGGCGAGAAGCTTCATGTATCCAATTTTTGTTGACTAACAAATAGCCTACCAAATGGCAGAAATTATCAGCAGAAACATATCAAAAGAACAATAGAAATGAAATGTTTCAAGTTGTCACATGCACAACAAGTACAGTGAAATGCCTTTCTTGCGGGCACTAAACATAACAATGCAATACAAAAAATAACATGAGGCCTAGTGCTTATTTGACTCTCTGCACCTTGCTTTATTTGAAAGGATTTGACAATGGTTAGTTTGAGACTTAGAGGAAAACAGTACAACGGGTAATGATAGGCCTATACAGTTGAAGACATGACGCACGGGCCCCAAGGACTATAAGCAGAGAAGTTGATGGATACCTTTGAGACAGTGGATTGATGCATGTTGTATATATTACTATTGTTATTAAAAATGTGCCTGCAGTGCCATATAAGACATCAAACTCACAGAGGGCCGAGTGTCTGTGGGTTTACGCTCTTCCCTTGTACTTGATTGAGGAATTAAGGTCACTGGTTAGTAAGGAACTCTCCTCACCTGGTTGTCTGGGTTTGAATTGAAAGGAAAAAACAAAAACAAGCAGACACTAGGCCCTCCATTGAATGAGTTTGAAACCCCTGTTGAAAGAGGACACTTCTTTTGAGCCTAAAATAGAGAAAATAGAATAAAGAAATATGTAGACCCTCCCGCAGTTGAGACTTTACGGTATTATAATAGCACTATGGCTCCAGGCTATTTTTTCAAGAGTCAGGCATCACACAGACGTTAGTCAGGCGTTCAATGGTAGGTGATAGCCAGATGGTGGTGCTGTTGCTCCTCCTGAATTCTGGCCTGTGATACTTGGTAGCAGCAATGACCAACACTGTGTGTGTGTGTGTGTGTGTATTCTAGGTTCCCTGCTGATCTTCTCTTCACAAGTTCCTCCAGGGAGCTGTGGAGGATGGTGCGCATTGGGGGACAGCCTCTGGGTTTCGGTAAACTACCTTTTAATCCATCCTCTGAAAGACCCACTATAAGTAGGTTAGGATCATGCCCAACTCTAACGTGGGTAGACTGATACTTATACTGATACTACAAATACTTCATTGTTGATCTCTCCATCTCTCTTCTCTTCTCCAGACGAGTGTGGCATTGTTGCCCAGATATCCCAGCCCTTAGCCGACAACGACATCTCAGCCTATTATATCAGCACCTTCAGCTTCGACCATGCCCTGGTGAGCAAGCCTTTAGCTGCTAATGTGACAGCCACTGGCACCCAGCTTTACACTACAGAACATGGAGTATAGAACTTTAGAAGAGGGTATGTTCTGATTCTGACCAACAGAGGGCACTGTTCACCCCTGGATAAAGGGTAATGACTGTGATAGTTATTTTATCCAAGAATACAGTAGCAGGTGTTTGCAACGGGGCTTATAAACATCACAAGAATGTCAGCAGCGCTATCAGATGACAGAATGAATGTTTGATTTGTCAGAGGATGCTAAATCAACCGCTTCCTGTGGACTTTCCAGCTTTTGTTGGTCTGACGTGTCTTCTGCACTATCTGCATAGTTGACACCTGAATGACACTGATAGTTTGACGTGAGATACCTGACTGAGAGATAAGCTGTCAATCAGAATACTTCTCATGCTGAAGACAATCAGATTATAAATGGAAAACCATCCACATTGCGGAACCTGACATATTGCTTCCAGACAAGCTAAACAAACACCTTCTTCGCCCACTTTGAGGATAACACCGTGCCACCGACGCGGGCCGCTCCCGAGGACTGTAAGCTCTAGTTCTCCGTGGCCGACGTGAGTAAGACGTTTAAGCGTGTTAACTCCCTCAAGGCTGCCTGCCCAGATGGCATCCCTAGCCGCGTCCTCAGAGCATGTGCAGACCTGCTGGCTGGAGTGTTTACGGACATATTCAATCTCTCCCTATCACAGTCTGCTCTCCCCACTTGGTTCAAGATGTCCACCATTGTATCTGTACCCAAGAAAGCAAAAGTAACTGACCTAAATGACTATCGCTCCGTAGCACTCACTTCTGTCATGAAGTGTTTTGAGAGGCTAGGTAAGGATCATATCACCTTAGCTGACACCCACTGCAATTTGCATACCCCCCCAATACATCCACGGATGATGCCATCACACTGCACACTGCCATATCCTATCTGGACGAGGAATACCTATGTAAGAATGCTGTTCATTGACTACAGCTCAGCCTTCAACATAGGGCTGTGGCGGTCATTACATTTTGTCAGCCGGGAATTGTCAAGCAAATAACTGCCGGTCTCAAGGTAATTGACTGTTAATTACGTGAACACATTTAGCCTACAAGCCACAGATGCAGACCTTTGGAACATCTACATTTTAAAAAGTATAATAAATCAATTTAATATACGCCATCACAATACATCCATTATTTATTTTGGCTCATAGAAACATGATATGAAGGGACAGAATATCCAGAAGGCCAGAATAGCATACTCTGAGTTGACAGTATGTCAGGCCCCAATATGGCTATGGGCTACACTAGTTAATTTAGCAGACAAGATATGCCTAAAATTCTGTGGCATTATTTTATGTCTCAGAAGTTTAAATACACTAAGTTGACTGTGCACACACACACCGGCAGGTAGGCGACAGATAGCCTAGTGGTTAGAGCGTTGGACTAGTAACCGGAAGGTTGCAAGTTCGATTCCCCGAGCTGACAAGGTCAAAATCTGTTCTGGCCCTGAACAAAGCAGTTAACCCACTGTTCCTAGGCCGTCATTGAAAATAAGAATTTGTTCTTAACTGACTTGCCTAGTTAAATAAAGGTAAAATAAAAAAGGCACTGCATCTCAGTGCTAGAGGCATCACTACAGACACCCTAGTTCGATTCGAGGCTGTATCACAACCAGCCGTGATTGGGAGTCCCATCGGGCAGCGCATCATTGGCCCAGAGTCGTCCGGGTTAGGGCGTGGCCGGGTAGGCCATCATTGGCCCAGAGTCGTCCGGGTTAGGGCTTGGCCGGGTAGGCCATCATTGGCCCAGAGTCATCCGGGTTAGGGCTTGGCTGGATAGGCCATCATTGGCCCAGAGTCATCCGGGTTAGGGCTTGGCCGGGTAGGCCATCATTGGCCCAGAGTCATCCGGGTTAGGGCTTGGCCGGGTAGGCCATCATTGGCCCAGAGTCATCCGGGTTAGGGCTTGGCCGGGTAGGCCATCATTGGCCCAGAGTCATCCGGGTTAGGGCTTGGCCGGGTAGGCCATCATTGGCCCAGAGTCATCCGGGTTAGGGCTTGGCCGGGTAGGCCATCATTGGCCCAGAGTCATCCGGGTTAGGGCTTGGCCGGGTAGGCCATCATTGGCCCAGAGTCATCCGGGTTAGGGCTTGGCCGGGTAGGCCATCATTGGCCCAGAGTCATCCGGGTTAGGGCTTGGCCGGGTAGGCCATCATTGGCCCAGAGTCATCCGGGTTAGGGCTTGGCCGGGTAGGCCATCATTGGCCCAGAGTCATCCGGGTTAGGGCTTGGCCGGGTAGGCCATCATTGGCCCAGAGTCATCCGGGTTAGGGCTTGGCCGGGTAGGCCATCATTGGCCCAGAGTCATCCGGGTTAGGGCTTGGCCGGGTAGGCCATCATTGGCCCAGAGTCATCCGGGTTAGGGCTTGGCCGGGTAGGCCATCATTGGCCCAGAGTCATCCGGGTTAGGGCTTGGCCGGGTAGGCCATCATTGGCCCAGAGTCATCCGGGTTAGGCCATCATTGTAAATAAGAATTTGTTCTCAACTAGTTAAATAAAGGTTAAATAAAGGTTACATAAATACAAGAGCTAATGAGGCACGATTTCGCCTGGCATAGAAAATGTGTTCACTCGTCTGGACACTGTCGTTCAGAGGAGCTAACCAAAAACACAGCTAACACAATCACTTCAAACTAAAACTGGAAAGACTGCAAACTAGCTGCATTTAATTTCGTTTGACCTTTTTTTAAATGACATTTCTTTGTACATCAATTATGGCAGCTGATTCATGATTCATATCGGAGAGACCGACAGCAAGGTTTATATAAATCTCCGCTGTTGAAAACTAAATGTCAGTCTAAAAGAAATGGGAGAATGACTAGATGCTTTTTATAGTGGAGATCAAGTTTATTAAGTGCCTGGCTGGACTGATGAGACTGTGGATTGTGCAGTCAGATGGAACAGAGTAAATAGGCATTTCAACATCATAGATTTAGCCGGTGGTAAATTGTGGAATAGACAACAGTTGGCATGGGGTTTTCATCTATCAGCATTCAGGATTAGACCTGTTGTATAATGTTAGATATTACTGCTGTTGGAGCTAGGAACATAAACATCTGCTAAATATGTGTATGTGACCAATAACATTTGATTTAAGATGCTGATGGAATAGGAATTGGACCCATATTCCATTATGTTCTCTTCTCCTGTTCTACTGTAGGTACCTGAAGAGGACATAGTGAGCGTGACTGAGATGCTCCGGCAGCACAGGAAAGAGCCAGCCTGCTGATGGCGACCTGGCGGCTTGGTCCATACTACACCCCTCTCCGTGTCCTGGGGCAGTACAGGTCTGAAGCGAGATGCGAACTCCGTGCCTAGACTAGCACTGCAGCGTGAGCAGTATTAACCATAAACTTTGTTGCCATGACCACCAAAAGCGCTTCAAGGAAGGGGTGTCTGAAGAGAGCCTCTTGTCTTCCCAGAATTCCCTGGGAGACGCATTGTTTGGACGCTGCCAGGACCCCTGACCAATGGGACAAGGGGATTGGTGAACTGAAGTACTGTTGTGATGATGGTAACACTGTACTTAAGGCCTGCAGGTATAATGCATTATGATGCGGTTATGTTTTCATGCGGTTATGTTATAGGCATATATAACCCCCTCATGTCTTGTTATCGTCTCATAAAGATCCTGACTAAATAACAGCCATCGAGTCATAGCCCATGCCTTGTAATAACGCATTATAAAGGCGTGTACATGTTTATAACATGTAATAATGCATAATACCCGCAGTTTATAAAATGTAACCGTGATGGATTTTCTTATGCTACTTACCTGCTTGCCGCAGGGCACAAACATGTTACTAGTACTATAAACAACACGACTGTCTTCCAGTGGTGTTCATATCGTAATGCTGTGTCAGAACGCCACCCTTTGTGTCAAAGATCAAGTTATTTCATGGTTGAGTGAATTATGTGAAGCACAACTTATGCATTGGTAAAACATTATTCTCCATTGGTGCTTTTCTTTTTTTCGCCATATCTTCACAAATTGTACTTGTAGTAAGGCACATAAATGGGCTAATCGCACCCAATAACTGAAGACGCTCAGTGATGTCAGCACAAGTCTTATTTTGGACAATCACATTAGAGAAAAAAAGACATACCGAAAAAAACAAAGGTAAAGTTTGAGGTGTATTGGTGGAAATTAGTGTTAATTGTTAAACATATCAGATATTTTCTTGAAAAACATACGCAGGCAATACGAGGGGAAAAAAATAACATGCCATGATTTATCCAGGTTAAAGAGTAGCTTTATTCCGTGATGCAGTTTCAACATCAATATTTTTTTAAGGGTCAACATTTCTGTACTTTATTGTCTTATTCTTCAATTTTCTTTTTCAATTTGCACAATTAAGACATTTATTATGAAATAATGTATTGGTTCTGGACTTCATTATGGATACATTGTCACATAATTTTTTCCCCAGTTAACATTTGATTGTTAATTTACTTTTGTATGGATGAATTTACACTAAAATAGCTTAGATATGGGTTTGAGGCATTACACATGCTAAGTTATGCAATGTCTTCATGACAACCGTTGTGTTTCTTCAGTCTTGTTGAGTAGACTTGTAATCTATATTAGATGAGTGGGTGTGCATTTAAATGGGAGGAGAAAGTTCCACACTAAAACATGACATTTTTATAGAAATTCTAAGAAAATGTGACATTTCCTTTATTGGTTGTGGTTGAGACACCACTCATATATTAGAGTTGATCAAGCCATCATACGGGTCTCCTTCGCACACCAGCACAGAAGAACTCTAACAGACTTACAATATGTTTGGTAAATATTTTTTCTGTACTCTTACAACAACAGTTAACCATTTGTAACATACTTGGATTGTTAAAAGAATAACCTACTATTGTTGGTGATTGTCAAGTTTTTGTGTGCATGCGTAAAGTGTGTGTTAAGTATACATACACACTGTGTAGCAAACATTGTAATAACCATGTTGCCCTTCACCAGTTTTACTCAGTGTCTTTCTAGTGGTCATGTTGGAGACAGCACGTGCAGCACCCCACTCTGGAAATGTGGACAAGTATCAGAAGGCTTTAGAACAAACCATAGAGCTTTCCAAACTGTCAGATCATGAAGCTGGCATCCTCCTGACTAGTTACGTAAGTAACAAGATAGAATGGAGGTGGTTCGGTCAATATTTTTGCCCGAGACCCGATTAATTGCATTAGCTCCCCAGGTTAATGACTGGGCTTTATCTCAGTGGGCTAACCAAGTATTGAGGGAGTGTAGGGAACCGGGGGTCACCGTGACAAACCATAGTGACGGCCTCTTCTGGCAAATTAATTTCCCAAATTCCCCATGAGTGGAAGTGATGACTTAACCATATGAGATCACGTGGGTTTTCTCAGAACTGCCCGTCGCAGTGTCACAGCCATTATTGTTTGAAGCTCAACTTTCTGCCAATATTCCACAGGGTTAGACAGTGATGACTGTAAACCCACATGATTTCATATGCTTTTCTCAGAACTGTATTATTCATGGGAAAGCTACTACAGTGTAACAACCACCGATTCAGATCATAGGCTATGACGGTACCTTTTTACACTGCTCAGCATAGTTCTGAACTATACTAGAAAACAGGTCAATTGCACAAGGAGAATGTCCAGTGAACTGATTTGAATTCCCCCCAATTCCCCCGTGTTTGCAGATGAAAACAAATGGCTTCCTGAACGACCAGCAGGCCCCCAGCATGGATGGTGTTCCCTCAGCAACCATCGCTGGCTCCACCCCTAAGGAGAAGCTTCGGAACATCTCCAACAAAGCCATGATCTTCCACTGGCACATTGCCATGGTAACCAAATACATGACTAAGATGTTGGAGGTCTCAGATAATGACACTCAGATTCTTCTGGGTCTCCTGAGCGATTCCAGGGACCGTCTCAAGAAACTCTCTGGCCGCGTAGAGGTGCTCCTGCAGATTCTGGACCTAAACACACCCACTACTACGTCCACTAAGCCCCAAGACGTGCTCCGTGATGACTATGAGAAAAAGCTCTATGGCTGGGCTGTGCTAAACGGGCACAAGGAATTTCTAGCCATGGTGTTACAGGAAGTTGCTGGCTTTAAGGATAAAAGTGTGTGAGGATTATACAAAGTGGTTGTTTGTCACCCAAGGGTGATTTTAGGATATTTATTCCAAAATAATCAGGTATTTCATGTAATTGAACAATCGGGACAAAGGCCAACCGCCAATAATATAAATGTGAAGAGAAGAGTTTGATTGCTGCACAGTATATATTTTATATCTATTTTTTTATTTATTTTTTGTTATTATTTTTGAAAAAGTCCAGAACACGGTCCTGAAACAGTCTTGAATCAAATTCATTGGTTTGCTCTTACAGTTATCAAATTTTGAATTCATATTTAAGCTACTCAGTTCACTCTCTTTAAGCTATTTTGTCCCTACTGCTCCTTGTCTATGGCGCCTCAATTATTCCTTTATGCCCCACACATGGCAGATACATTGAGGTCAATGAGGTAGTGGACGGTAAACTCAGTCAGATAAACCCAGATTAGGGTTAGGGATCTAATTACCCACGAAGCTCAGGGATTTTGCTCATCATTTTGTTTATGACCACATCCCTGGTTGAAGGTAGCCTGGTCGAACGAGTCAAAATTGAAGGAGCATCTCCTCCTGACTGAGCTGATGCACAGGGGTGATGGTGGTTGTGGTTATAGAGTGAAGCAGAACCACGAGAAGTGGTACAGGCACTTCCCAGACAGTGAAAGGTTGTGTCCCAAATGGCACTCTATTCTCTAGTGAACTACTTTTGACCAGAGCCCAAGTAGTTCACTAAATTGGGAATAGGGTGCCATTTGGGACGCAGTCACTGGCTCCCTAATCAGTCACATCTCATGACTTCCTCCCTGCATTCTCACACAAAACAGATCGCAGGCTGACGTCTGTCAGTTTCATTCTGATGCTGGATACTAAAGCGTTGCCTATGCCCTAGATGGTCATTGTATACTACAAATGTATGCATTTGTGTACTGTAGGTTGTTTTTAGGTTGCTTAATGTCTTATTTAACCGTACACTATATGGGTTTGTGTTTAAACTTGCCACTTTTGGTCTCTTAGCTACGTGGTGGCCTTTTTATAAACTGGACATTTGTGTTCAATTTGCACACAAAATGTATGTGTTCAATTTGTCATGCGATGGGTAATGTTCCCTTCAAGAACTGGAGCTGAAGGTAGTAAACACTGTAAATGTTATTCATATTTAATTAAAAAACAATATGAATACAGTAATGAATGACTACTTTTACTGTATTTGTTTTGCCATTCATATTAAAAGCTCGGTGTAGCCAAAATTCTGTTTTTCCTTTGTTTTGTATGAAATGTGAACAACAGCTGATGAAACGAACACTGTACATGTGAAACGTGTTCAGTGTTATTTCCCCAATAGTTGATGGTTGAAAATCAACACAGAACCTTAAATTCAGCTGGTTCTGCTTGGCTGGAGCTGTGGATTGCTTCAGGACATCACCAGGCAAAAATAATAAAGACTCTAACAAACATCTATGCCAATAACCGCTAGCTTTCAAGTTACATATCCCTAACATTAAGCTTCCCTGCTTCACTTGTATGGTAATGCACTGCTCAGGTCCTCTTCCCCGCTCCAATTCTGTGTTCTCACCCTGATCTGTTTCACCTGTCTTTGTGATTGTCTCCACCCCTCTCCAGGTGTCGCCCATCTTCCCTATGATGCCCTGTGTATTTATACCTGTGTTCTCTTTTTGTCTATTGCCAGTTGGTTTTGTTTGTAAAAACCTACCAGTGTTTGTTTACCTGCTCCTGCCTGGTTTCCTGCTCCTGTTTTCTAGTCCCTACAGGTTTTGACCATTCTGCCTGCCCTGACCCTGAGACAGCCTGCCGTTTTGTACCTTACCCCACCGTTCTGGATTACTGACCCCTGCCTTCCCTGAGACTGCCTGCCCTTCTGGACCGTTTACACCCTTTATGGATTACTGACCCCTGCCTGCCTTGACCTGTCGTTTGCCTGCCCCTGTGGTTGTAATAAACTATTGCTACTTCTACAGTGTCTGCATCTGGGTCTTACCTAAATGTGATATGTGGTTAATGCACTGCTCTGGTCCCCTTCCATGCTCCACTCAGCCTGAGAAAGATTATTATTTTCTTATTCCCTTTTGACCATTTAATGGAAAACCAAACTCAGCAAAAAAAGAAACATCCTCTCACTGTCAACTGTGTTTATTTTCAGCAAACTTAACATGTGTAAATATTTGTATGAACATAATTCAACAATTGAGACATAACATAAACAAGTTTCATAGACATGTGACTAAAGGAAATGGAATAATGTGTCCCTGAACAAAGGCGGGGTCAAAATCAAAAGTAACAGTCAGTATCTGGTGTGGCCACCAGCTGCATTAAGTACTGCATTGCATCTCCTCCTCATGGACTGCACCAGATTTGCCAGTTCTTGCTGTGAGATGTTACCCCACTCTTCCACCAAGGCACGTGTAAGTTCCCAGACATTTCTGGGGGGAATGGCCCTAGCCCTCACCCTCTGATCCAACAGGTCTCAGATGTGCTCAATGGGATTGAGATCCGGGCTCTTTGCTGGCCATTGCAGAAAATCCTGTCTTGCAGGAAATCACGCACAGAACGAGCAGTATGGCATTGTCATGCTGGAGGGTCATGTCAGGATGAGCCTACAGGAAGGGTACCACATAAGGGAGGAGGATGTCTTCCCTGTAATGCATAGCGTTGAGATTGCCTGCAATGACAACAAGCTCAGTCCGATGATGCTGTGACACACCGCCTCAGACCATGATGGACACTCCTCCTCCAAATTGATCCCCCTCTAGAGCACAGGCCTCAGTGTAACACATTCCTTCGACGATAAATGCGAATCTGACCATCACCCTTGGTGAGACAAAACCGAGATTGGTCAGTGAAAAGCAAACGAACCCGCCATCACTGTCTGGTCCAGTGACGGCGTGTTTGTGCCCATAGGCAATGTTGTTGCCGGTGATGTCTGGTGAGGACCTGCCTTACATCAGACCTACAAGCTCTCAGTCCAGCCTCTCTCATCCTATTGCGGACAGTCTGAGCACTGATGGAGGGATTGTGCGATCCTGGTGTAACTCGTGATGTTCGGATGTACCGTTCTTGTGCAGGTGTTGTTACACGTGGTTTGCCACTGCCAGGACAATCAACTGTCTGTCCTGTCTCCCTGTAGCGCTGTCTTAGGTGTCTCACAGTATGGACATTGCAATTTATTGCCCTGGCCACATCTTCAGTCCTCATGCCTCCTTGCTACATGCCTAAGGCACGTTCACGCAGATGAGCAGGGACCCTGGGCATGTTTCTTTTGTTGTTTTTCAGAGTCTGTAGAAAGGCCTCTTTTTAGTGTCCTAAGTTTTCATAACTTTGGCCTTAATTGCTTACCGTCTGTAAGCTGTTAGTGTCTTAACAACCGTTCCACAGGTGCGCGTTCATTAATTGTTTATGTTTCATTGAACAAGCATGGGAAATAGTGTTTAAACCCTTTACAATGATCTGTTTAGTTATTTGGATTTTTACTAATTATCTTTGAAAGATAGGGTCCTGAAAAAGGGACGTTTATTTTTTTGCTGAGTATATTACAGCAAGTAACTTACTTGTTATCCAGAACAATTTGATATATTGAGATAAAAACAGCTGGACTGGGCCTTTAATAGATGATTACACACAACATTACCCACTGGCTCCAGGTCATCTACAAGTCCATGCTAGGTAAAGCTCCGCCTTATCTCAGCTCACTGGTCACAATGGCAACACCCATCCGTAGCACGCGCTCCAGCAGGTGTATCTCACTGATCATCCCTAAAGCCAACACCTTATTTGGCCGCCTTTCGATCCAGTACTCTGCTGCCTGTGACTGGAACGAATTGCAAAAATCGCTGAAGTTGGAGACTTTTATCTCCCTCACCAACTTCAAACATCAGCTATCTGAGCAGCTAACCGATCGCTGCAGCTGTACATAGTCTATTGGTAAATAGCCCACCCTTTTTCACCTACCTCATCCCCATACTGTTTTTATTTATTTACTTTTCTGCTCTTTTGCACACCAATATCTCTACCTGTACATGACCATCTGATCATTTATCACTCCAGTGTTAATCTGCAAAACTGTAATTATTTGCCTACCTCCTCATGCCTTTTGCACACATTGTATATAGACTCCCCCTTTGTTTTCTACTGTGTTATTGACTTGTTAATTGTTTACTCCATGTTTACTCCATGTGTTGTCTGCTCACACTGCTATGCTTTATCTTGGCCAGGTCGCAGTTGCAAATGAGAACTTGTTCTCAACTAGCCTACCTGGTTAAATAAAGGTGTTCTCAACTAGCCTACCTGGTTAAATAAAGTTGAAATAAAAAAAATAAAAAAAATGACAAACATGGCATTGTGAATGTATTCTGGTTCATAAATCTCATTGCATATCTTCAGCCTGAGCCGAACTTTCTGTAGTGGCAGTTGCATCACTTTCTTGCACGTCAACTTCCTGAAGTTGAGAAATAGGTAGGTGTCATGGGAATAATACCAGGTGATTCAGTGGATATTCAGACATGTAACTCATAGGCCACAAAAAAAACTGAAGATGGAGTTTGGTTAAGCAAATAACCACGTAAAAGGAAACATCTTAATTGATTTTTCTGATGGGTTTTCACCTTGTGTGATATCACATTGTAAGATATGAAGGAAGTTGATCATATCCGCATAACTTTTTTTCAACATATGACGAAGCAAGATGAATATAAGACTGTGACCACTGTCAATGGGCTGAGCAACTCATTCTTGGCTAAACTGACAACATAAGCAAGGAAAAACTAAATATATAATGACATATGAGATTTTATATGTGAAGTTAACTGCAGGTAATATTATGCAACATCTGTGTCCACAACTACACTCAATTACAATATATTACAGAAAGAAAAGTTTTGCAAATGATTCACAAAAAGACCTACTCGAAAACCATGTGTACTTTAATTCATGTCTTTCAGTATTGTAAAATATTGCTGTAATTTTGCATTGACTTCTTTCCCAGGACTTCTTAAAGCATTGTGCATATTGGTGATGATGGTCACTCTGGAGGCTGACTCTTTACACCGAATGAAATCACCCAGGGGCTGCAGGGTCAAGGAGCTAACCACTCTCACCAAAACACTCATCAATGACAGCCTAACCAGCTATGTAAGTAGCTACATCTTTCCTAATATGCCATTTAACAGACGCTTTTATCCAAAGCAACTTACATTGAATATATAAAAATGTTGTATGTGATCCCAGCAGGAATTGAACCCACAGCCTTACTTGGAGTTGCTAGTTCTGCCATTCTCTTACCAACTAAGCCACACACACCACCTGAACCAAACAGTCTTCAGTAGCTATGTTTCCATTAACTTCCCCATGGATTTTTTTTGTTGTCTATAAATGCGATAATTGCCTTGTAGGGTGCTTTGCCATTTCACAATTTTGTTTCGATAAAAACAGCTGGTCGTAATGACGTCACACCGAAAAATTGCGAAATACTTTTGAAGCTACGCAGGCACGTGAAGTTTCGAATAAAATGTGGTGGTTAAAGTGTTTCCGTTACTCATTTAGACAAATTGCGCATTAATAAATTGGCGACAGCCTGTATGCCCTCCCACCTATCCGTGTCATGCCTCAGGTACCCCGCGAAAGCAAGCATGGATAGAATGCAATAATTTACTAATGTGTGTCATATAATAATTCTCATGTGCCAAAGTATCGCCAAGGTCCGTGCCATGGTGAAACTTACCCTCCTGATGATCTGAAATAATTGGATGATGAAATTTACCAGCCAACCAGAAAAGCAAGGCGATGCAGTTCAAACCCCCCATTTAAAAAAAAATAGTATTTTGCCAGCATTACGCATTTAGAATGACATGTGGAGTGAAGGTTGTGGTTACATGATGACAACACGTGCCCCACGTACCTTCAAAAGTAATCGGCAATCATAATTTATTAGAAAAACTGTTTCCATCGTCATTTGTCGCAATTAAGTTCGACAAAAGAAAAATCCACCTGTAGAAAGGATAAAAATGTCTCCAATCTTCCGTTTCCATTACGCGTGATTTTTCTGCCAACATTGCTTTTGTCGAATAAACCTGGGTCAATAGAAACTTGCCTACTGACTGACTTTAGTAACCGTGTTTACTTACATACTGTACCTGTACAATTACTACTGTTCTGTTCCCTTGGGTCCCATCGTGAACCTTTCAGTTCTTTACTTATTGATCCACGCAAATTCCAACGTTTTCCTTTCTGCCAATTTGGAGAAAGACAAGTCAGTTCATGGGTCAAAATACCAACTGTTGTTACTGGGATATTAATTGCCCTCTTTATTTAACTGAGACATTCTGTCCATGATAAGTAACAACTGAAAAACATTGACTTAAAACAGAATGTACTGAAGACATTCCATCATGTCAGAGTACATATTTATGGTCTATTTTCAAATCTTTTTTTCCACAGATGGCAGCCAATGGACAGAACCAACCATTTGCCCAGGGGTTCCCAGATCTGGACCTCAACAGTACCTCACCTTCCCCTCTGGAGAGAGCTCAGTGTGGGCTACACTTCATTGGCAAGGCCCTGAAAGAAGTCCTCAAGGACCAAGAGAGTGACCTGAACCCAGATCACATATCAATGCACAACAACCTGAATGACTCTGTTACCATGGTGGGGAGGCTATGTGCCTGTCTGAAGATAACCATTGGGGTTGACTGCACCCAGAAGCCAGCCCATCCCGAGATGCCCAAGCCCCCCTTTCAGAGGAAGCGGTGGAGCATTACCCTGCTGGAGGAGTCACGGGACTTCCTGGTTTGGGTGGAGTCTGTAGTGGATTCCAGAATACCATTGATTCTATAATCACTGAATTTTATTTTATTTATTATAATATTAATGTATTTGGTGAATTGAATGTATTTATTCATCTTAAATGCTATTTATTCAAATGTTATGGATGCTTTCTTTTAGTACAAAGTTTCAGCATATTACCAGCTCATGTCTATCTTGACTACAGCAACAGCATTTCTGTTTTCTTATAAAGCTGATTTGTATCGGAAGTTCTGCAATAATAATAATAATACCATTGCCAAACAGTGTCATGATGACATAGTTCTAATAGTTTGTGCTAAATGAAACAGTTTGCATACTTAGTGGACAGGCCTACACTGTGTTCCCTTCCCATGTGACAGTCATTAATCAAATAGCCATGAATGAACATTTGTCAGGACCTTAATATATTTTCTAATTACAAGACAGATTCTGTTTTCACAGCCTTCAGGATGATTAATTGTTTAGCTCTGGCTATGTTCCCCAAGTGGATAATTTAAAGGCATGGAGAATTATTATATCTGCAGAGGGCTACTGTGCATTCCAAATGGCACTTTATATAGGGGCGGCAGGTAGCCTAGTGGGGAGGCAGGTAGCCTAGTGGGGCGGCAGGTAGCCTAGTGGGGCGGCAGGTAGCCTAGTGGGGCGGCAGGTAGCCTAGTGGGGCGGCAGGTAGCCTAGTGGGGCGGCAGGTAGCCTAGTGGGGAGGCAGGTAGACAAGTGGTTAAAGCATTGGGCTAGTAACCGAAAGGTTACTAGATCGAATCCCCAAGCTGATAAGGTAAAAATCTGTTGTTCTGCCCCTGAACAAGGCAGTTAACCCACTGTTTCTAGGCCATCATTGTAAATAAGAATTTGTTCTTAACTGACCAGTTAAATAAAATAAAAATATACCTGCACCCTACATAGTGTATAAATTACAACCACTGAAAGCCCCTTCTTCAAATCAAGCGAGATGCTTCAAGCTCATCAAACACTTCTGAAATTGATGTGACACTGTCCAAGTTTCTCATCCCCCACTTTGTGAAAAAATAAAATATGTTTAAAAAGTTTTCATTTTGTCATACTGTATATTAAAATATGCCAATTCTTGTTGATACAGCTCTGACCCCCGGTAAACATTATCCAATATATAGAATGCTTTCATAGTGTGAAATACATAAACTTATTTAATAAAATACTGAGAATTTTTCTGAAAGGGTCTGCGAAATGTAAACTGTAAGCCGATAACTTTCACAGTCACTTTATTAAATAACCAGTCAGTCAATATCCATGCACGACTACACACAAAAGTAGACATTCTTTAGTTTGTTTTTATATTCAACAATAAGGACTAAACAACCAATAACAACCTTCAGTATATCGTCAGGCATTAAATACAGACCTTTATAACATGGGTCGTGTTCATTTTGCACCGAACAGACTAAAACATGTGAGACTCAAACATTTTTAAACATTTTCTGTTGCGTGCCCTAATGAACATGACCATAATGTGGAACAATGGCAGCATGAGGTGAATCCTAACTGGTCTAATGAGCCCTGATGATCATCACTGATGAAGTTATGAAGCTATGCACTTATGAAGTGTAAATAATATAGCTATATCACATACAGTATTTGTCCATTGTTGTGAGGTTACGATAGTGTTCTTCAGAGCCATATGTAGAGACTGTTACTCTCATTACTTTATCAAAAGGTTCAACATGGCATCCGTTATTGTCAGTCAAATCCCCTCTATACAAGGTTTGGTGTTCTTGGTAGCTCCCATCTGTTAAGCACCGTATGGTGTCATTTCAAGGCCATTATGTCGACACAAGATGAAGGGGAATCCCGTCTTCCCACGGAGTATCAAGGTGCGTCTCTTGGCTCTTAGTTGGACTCTTAGTTTTCTTTACATTCTCGTAAGTCCCAGACAACCGTTATTAGTTTCAATACAGTCTCGTAAGTCCCAGACAACCATTATTAGTTTCTATATAGTCTCGTAAGTCCCAGACAAACATTATTAGTTTCTATACATTCTCGTAAGTCCCAGACAACCGTTATTAGTTTCAATACAGTCTCGTAGGTCCCAGAGGACCGTTATTAGTTTCTATACAGTCTTGTAGGTCCCAGAGGACCGTTATTAGTTTCTATACAGTCTTGTAGGTCCCAGAGGACCGTTATTAGTTTCTATACAGTCTTGTAGGTCCCAGAGGACCGTTACTAGTTTCTATAAGTCTCGTAGGTCCCAGAGGACCGTTATTAGTTTCTATACAGTCTTGTAGGTCCCAGAGGACCGTTATTAGTTTCTATACAGTCTTGTAGGTCCCAGAGGACCGTTACTAGTTTCTATAAGTCTCGTAGGTCCCAGAGGACCGTTATTAGTTTCTATACAGTCTCGTAGGTCCCAGAGGACCATTATTAGTTTCTATACAGTATCGTAGGTCCAAACAATCATATAGGCAGGAGTTCGGGTGGACTTTCTCCATAACAGTATTTTGCTTGTGGATTTCTGTAGGTATTTTCATGTTGGACACTCTTCAGGAGCAAAAAGAGAGGGTAAACACAACCATTAGAATGTTTTACATCAATCTCTCTTGCCATCTCTGCATGACAGGATGTGGGTAGGGTCAGGGAGTGATGAGAGAACTGGGCCCAGATTCACAAAACCTTAAGAATACATTTCTCATTAACTGCCATTTTTTTCGATAAAAGCCAGCTAAATCAGTTTCCTAGCAACAAACATCTTAAGAAGCTTCATAAGAAAATCATTCAATCTTGTTGAAGAATTGCATTTACAAACTAACTTATTTTTTTCTTATTTATTAAGAAGCTTCTTACATTTTTGCATAAGAAGTGTTTTGTGAATCTGGGCACGGTTATCCTTGTTTGTTTCATGTAGACAACTCAACCTACCTGCGATGAAGTCCGACACTTGGCTAAACACAGCTCAAAGTGGTCCTCCACGGCTGTGAATAGGTTCTGGAAGCCATCTGCAGCTCTGTTCAGGAAACTCTCTAGAAGAGGTTGCTGAGAAGGAGAGAATATGAGAAAGAGAGAGAGAGAGGAGTAGAGGTGCAACAGTCAGATCAAAATCTGGTACTTCTCACATGGATTAGTCATAACACAACCACTGCAAAAGGTTCAGATGAAAACAACGTAAAGTTAAAGATGTCAGGGTAAGATAGAGATCTGACTCCATTGCCCGAAAAGCCATGCACCCAAAAGATGTACATGCAAAAGATGCAAATTCTCATTTGGAACAAAACATTTTGCTGTTGGATGCAGCTCAACAACAGTGCCACAGCTTGAATACCTTATCAGGCTGGAGGCAGCAGGACACACAGTGCTCGTAGATGTTGCAGCAGCCATTGGCCAGACAGCTTTTACAAATGTACTGTCTTGAGCTGGGGGCATTGACATTACAGCAACCATTCACCAGCAGATCGTTTCTGTCACACACATAACCTGTGGGGACATTCACATGTACAATGGATTAGTGACTTGAATATTGAAGTGGTATTTTATAATACCTCAATGATAGGGGCTTTTCTCACATCATCTTTCCTTAAAACGCATTGGGGAAGAAGAACAGAGGGGAGGGACCTTGGGCATTCTTCTCAAATACGGTTGAAAAGAAGGTGAGGAGAAGGTGAGAAAAAACTGTTGGAGAAAGAGGCGTTATTCCCTTAGGAATAAATAATTCCCTAAGGAATAAATAATTCCCTAAGTGAGTGAATGAGTCCAGTTAGGTTCATAACTCACCCAGTTCATCTGTGAGCAGCGTTTTGCCCTGAATGGAGTTCCGGCACTGAGTGATCTGCCTGCTACTGTTGCCCAGGTTGAACCTGACTTTCCATGGGATCCGGTGATCCGGGTCCCTGGCCTCCAACAGGTTGCGATCCCGTATGGTTCTCTCCTCCTGCATAACACATCACAATATATATCTCACACACACATCTTGTATAGCCAAAAGTCAAGACCTTGCTGCAAGACAGATAGATAGTCAGGTGTGGTTTGACAAACTAGTATAGCCTAGAGCTGGACCTCATATCAATCAAATGTATTCATAAATCTGTGTTCTGTGGACTAAATATAAACATGAGATGTCAAGAGTTTAAATACCTGTTTCAGGGTGCTGGTTAGGAAGTAGATCAAAGACAGTCCAAACACCACACCTAGCACCCAACGTTTTCTCAGTAACCTTCTTAGCACCATGGCATGACGTTATTGGAAGATCCCTGATTGGATTGCAGCAATGCTAACTAGATAATATTAGCTGGATAAACCATATGGTAGCTTGAAATTTCTGGTTCAACTGGGGTGTCTGGTTATGATTGGCAGTTTAGAAATCACGTTCAATAACTGAGCTTCGTTTGGTCAACACCACAACCTAACCCATTTTGCTGGCTAGTTAGCAAAGCTAGGCAAGAAACCGTGGTAAATAACGTTAGCTAGCTATCTGTATATAAATACGCTGTAGAGAAGGACCACAGCTGTGCTAGTTAGGTAGCTACAAAGTAACGTACACATTCGCTAGCCGTTTAAAATAAAGACTGCTTTGTTAGCCTGCGTCGCTGCTAACGATGCTAGGCTAACTACTCACCCAGCTAGGTAGACTGACAGTTAACATTAGCTAGCTAACGTTACCTGCCGTGAGATGCATTAGCTAGAGTTAGCTGGCTATAACTCTGCAAAACAACCCCTACTGACAAATAACATATATTGTTGACGTTGCCGTCAGATAAATGACCGAGAAAGCTTAGAAAATAAACAACGTTTTCCCCATGAAATCTGACGTCCACCATCAAAACAATTCCCTAACACGGATGTGTGGTGGGAAAGTGAACGCTGATTGGACGAGTTGAATGTCATTGACGTCATACAGGAAAAACATCGTCGCGAGCCAGGCCAGGCAAGCCGCAGGGGTGTGTAGGCAAAATAACTACATGGGAATGAGAAGAATAAACAAAACGATGATTCAGGTGAGACCAACAATTGCCGTGGACAAATATTAACTAAGAATCATGCATATAAATCATGCAATAGAGAAACCAGTAAACCATTGTACTGTACATGTAAATGGTGGCGTGATGGTGCGACTGCCAACCATCATAGCTAGTTAGCGTTAGCTATCTGCGGTTAGCTAATTGTTGCAATAAAGTCTATCCAACCATCGATACTCTCCTTGCGGCGTTGTACTGTATTCCCTTATTGCAGTCTGTGTGTCTGTCTGCACCCCACCATAGCCCTGGATCACTCGGGTATGAACTGGATGTGCCATGCAGAGAAGACACAGCAGCAACACGGATGGCATGCCCTCTGAAAGGTTTGAGTTCACGTCCTAGGACACAGGCATTTGCAGGTTCATCATCACAACCTGAAATTGTGCACTAAAGAGGATTGAATATATATATTTATATAACTGGTTAACTTCGGGAGCCAAATCCATTGAAAGGCAATGCAAGAAATAAACAATAGACAACAGTCTTTGAACCGTCAAAAGATGCAGCTGATCCTCTCTCTGCTCTCCAGGAGCCGTAGCCAAACCCTTGGATCAGAAAGCAGCCTGGACGAAGGAGGTGTGTTTGACTGCCTGAAACCCGACTCGCCCACCTCCCCCCAGCAGCTCTTCTCCGGCCTGGTTGGGGTCGGGGTTCCCTCGGGATCTGGTGTGCCCTCCGCAAACTTCCAGGCGGCTGGTCTTGTTCTGGGGACTCCTCCAGACGTCTTCATCCAGATGACTGCCTCCTCCAGGGAGGAAGGGGGGCCACACCGCTCTGAGTGTGGGCCCTACCTCCCCCGCCCGCCCCCGCACCATCATCACAACCACCACCACTTCCACCAGCCACTACAGCACCGTACATCCGGAGAGAGGCATGGGAACAGGGAGGAGGCCTCGGAAGACCCCTCTACACCAGCTCCGGCCTTGTCGGAGCTGAAGCCTGTAGTCACCTGGCTACAGAGGGGGTTCCCGTTCATCCTGATCCTCCTGGCTAAAGTGTGTTTTCAGCACAAGCTCGGTAAGACTGGTTTTTAGATCGCAATAAAAAAAAAGTGACTCTTACACGTGTGTAGTAATACCAATACTACACTGATATACTACACTGAAATAAATACTATACTGATAAATACCTCACTGATATAAATACTACACATATATACTAGACTGATATAAAGACTACACTAATGACAATGTTTTTGTTAGTAGTTGCTTGGTAATTGTATAGTATTGGAGTCGGTCGTTTTGAGGAATAAGTAGAATAAGGAAAATTTGGAAACTTTGGACGTGTCAGATACTGTGTGTGACTGACTGGTAACTCTTCTGTTTCTCTCTGGTAGGTATTGCTGTCTGTATTGGGATGGCCAGCACGTTTGCCTTCGCCAATTCATCATTCAAGCACCAGGTGTCACTACGGGTAATTTTCACCTTTTGTACAACTTTGATATGAGAGCATAACTCTGATACTTTTTATAAACATTATTTGAGTGTTATCGATCTATGTAAATAGCTAGCCCGAGAGAAAGTGAGAATATGCGTACATTGGTGATTAGTAAAGTATTTGATTATTTACTATTTGTCTGTCTGCATATCAGGAGGAGAGGTCTGTGGTTGTAGCTCTCTGGATGATCATGTTCCTATCTGGAAACATAGTGTATCTCTACTACACATTCAGTGCTGAGGAGCTGTACAACAGGTAGGGTAAAACCATGTCTTGTGGTTCTTTCTTATGGTATTGCACTGAAGACCTTACATTGCACTAAAAACCCAACATTGTCAACCACCCAATATTTAGGCCTAATGGTTTACAGTTGGCTGACATTGACATTTACCTCTTTGATATTATTCTCTTTCTCATCGATCTGTATACAGTATGACTGTGGTAATTTTTTCATTCAGTTTTGTCCTTTTTGTTGTTGTAATATGATTTTCATTGTCTTTAGGTTATGTTACCATGTGCCTTCTTGTCCTGTGAGTATTGATTTTCGTTTATCATTTCACCTGTTTTCACATTTTGTTTTGTCCTTCACATTTTGTTTTGTCCTTCACATTTTGTTTTGTCCTTCACATTTTGTTTTGTCCTCCACATTTTGTTTTGTCCTCCACATTTTTAGTCATGTTGTTAATTTTTGTTACTGTCTTCTGTGTTGATCCATGAATGTGTCCCTTGTAACCATTAGAGACTAGACCAGACATAAGGTATCACATCCATCCACAATCAAACCTCAACCTGTAAAGTACTGAAATCTGTCTCATCTCTGCCCCCCCCCCCCCCCCCAAAAAAAAAATCAGTCTGATGTTTGCAAAGCCCAACATAAACAGTTTTGACTTCTTTGATCTAATCTGGGCGGTGGGGATCACCGACTTTGTTCTCAAGTACTTTACAATCGGCCTGAAGTGCTTCATCCTGTTTCTACCCAAGATCCTCCTGGCCTTCAAATCCAGGGTAAGAGCCTGTGTTAGTGTGTTTTTATATTCATCAACGTTTTTACTGTTTTCCTCAGGGTTACAGCTAGTGTGTGTTTTATATTCATTAAAGTTTCCCTCATGTCCTTGGGGTCACAGTGTGGGAGTGTGTGTATTGATGTCTTATCCACATGACAGTTTTGCTTATAATAACCTGTGGTCACAGAAAGAGTGTGTGTCTGTGATTGTGTATCTGTATGTGTTCTATCAGTGTGCAGGTTTTGCACCTGGGGCTCACAGTATGTTTTGACAAGTGATTTATACATACACTAGATGACTGATAGGGGGCGCTGTGCTGAGGCTACCGTGCCTCCATATTGGCATTCCTATACCGTTGTAAAAAATATTCTGGAATCTATAGAAATGCATTTATTAATGTCTATTTGTTTTTGCCACATGTATTCTGTTACAGACACCTTCATGCATACTTTTAAATTACATGTGAGCTAAACGTATATTTTAAAAATATATAAAAATGGTTGCTTAAACTATATCTTTTTGAGATTACTAATGCCACTGGCCCCACTAAAACAACAAATATTAAATACATGTCATTTTGACCATGAAACATTTAATTGAAATACTGTAGAATTCCATGAATTCCTATGGACGGCTGCTCCTACTGGGGAGTGCCACAATTGCTGACCGGTGGCTTCAAAGCCTCTCGATAGCCAATACATAAAATCAGCAATCCAGGGTTTATATACATCATTGGTTTTGACTCGGCTAATAAACAGGCCAATCGGAGAATTAGGCGGCTGCCACTGAGCTCATTCATCCTGGGGGACTGCAGGGGTGAGGTCATCACTCCCTGGGGCTGGACCATTACTGTGGTGTGTGTGTGTGCTCCCACTACCACTCACTTTCGGCTGCTGGGGAAGCCCACGCCACGCAATCACTAAACCGACCGACCAACCCCCACCTCAGCCCCCATCTTCTGCCTTCCTGCCCCCCCTTACAGAAAAAGACACGCCAGACTCATGTACATTGATTTATTATTTGATTTAGTTTGCTCTGCTGTTTCTTCAACATTGCTCCTTGGCTGGCTACATTGTTGGCACTGTCAGTGCACTCCACTCTAGGGAAATGTATTTTCTAGTATCCATGCATCCACTTGAAGCAAGATTTAATGAAAACATGTTTTTAGCAGCTGAGGGGGATAACTCATAACAGTGGCGTACCCTAACTGCTGGTTAGGTTTTGATTGGTAGTCTGAGAGGTCAGCGTCACTAATGAAAAAAACCCAGCAGGAAGTCCCAGAATGTGTTGGAACTGCTGCCATGGCTCAAAGTTTCTGGCTGGAGTCCAGTTTTTGTTTGACACATCCAGTGCGTGTGTGTGGGGGGGGGGGGGGGGGTCAACAATGAGGAAAGATGAATTTCCTGCTTGCGGAGGTCTCCCACCCTCAGTGTCTCTGCTACAGGGTTTCCAACCCAGAGTGATTAATCTCTGTCAAGTGATATCCACATAACCATTATACATACTGTGATGCCACTGGGAATCCATTTCCTGTTAGTGTTAGCCTTCTGTTTTTGAACCCCCCCACTCCTCCCACACACACAGCAACAACAGGAACTTTTTATTTTTGAAGAGTACTTTCGCCTTGTCCTCCTGGCTTCCCCTGTGGGATCCATTGGAGAGCAAGGAGGAGTGGCCTCTTAAAGAAAAGATGGCTGCCCCTGCAGGTTGACTTGCCTAGGGCTGAACTGTGTGGGTAGCAGGTGAAGAGAGCCGAGTGGCTCCCAGTTTCTCTTGCAGTGTGGGGAAATTGCCTTTACTGCTGTGAAGCTGCAGCCTGCGGAGCCCTCGCCGGTGGCCATGCTTAGGCTGGAGCTTGTTGCTTGCAGTGTGCTGCTGCTCAACAGATAGGACTAGAGCTAGCCTTATATGTGCTGCTTTTTGGCCGTTTACTTAACTTAATGAAAACAGACTCTATATTGAGGGAATATACACTTGTCTTTGAAGATTAAAATTAGTTTGTGATGGATCCTCTGTTTTTTTCACACCATCTCAAACCACAGACATTGTTCAGATGAATCATAAAACATGTATTACATGCATTTCCAATGTCTTATCAGTGTCCTCCATGTGTGTGTATGTCACAGGGTAAGTTCTACCTGGTGATAGAGGAGCTGAGTCAGTTGTGCAGGGCCTTAGTGCCCATCCAGCTGTGGTACAAGTACATCATGGGAGAGGACCCGTCCACCAGCTACTTCCTAGGAGCCATGCTCATTATCAGCTACAGCCTCTGCAAGGTAACGTAGCGCTAATATAACTCACCCACAGCCTCTACAAGGTAACGTAGCGCTAATATAACTCACCCACAGCCTCTACAAGGTAACGTAGCGTTAATATAACTCACCCACAGCCTCTACAAGGTAACGTGGCGCTAATATAACTCACCCACAGTCTCTACAAGGTAACGTAGCGCTAATATAACTCACCCACAGCCTCTACAAGGTAACGTATAGCTAATATAACTCACCCACAGCCTCTACAAGGTAACGTATAGCTAATATAACTCACCCACAGCCTCCACAAGGTAACGTAGCGCCAAAATAACTCACACTCCTTTATGTGTAGGTGGTGGTAGTTGTATTCAATGTTGTTGGAGTAGCCTGTTCAATGGAGTCATATTCCGTTATATTCAACTCTATATTTAGGAGTTGTTGGTATTGTGATTGCTAAATGTGGGTGGGTGGGGGTAGTGTATGTGCAAGAAATGCGTGATAAATAGGCTAAAGCATGAAGACATCATGGGTGGCTACAGCTTTGAAAGTATTATGGGTTGAGATGAGACACTGGAGAAATTTAGTCATAGTTGTTCATAGATGTGTGTCCTCAGAAGGTTGCAAAATGGGACAGGACACTGCACCTCACTGAGTGGTTAAATAATAGAACATTTCATTCAGTTAAGAATAGAAAAGGAACCAAAATATATTGACCTAGTAAAGAATTGTGTTAGTTAGAAAGAACGTCATAAGTTAGAATTTTGTAATGTTTTCAGGATAATATTCAGTGGTCACCAACCCTGTTCCTGGAAAGCTGGAGGTGCAGGTTTTTTTCCCATCCCTGCACTAATGCACCCGATTCTAGAGCCTTGACTGTTTGTGTTTATCTTTCAGTCGTTTGACCTCTGTGGACGAGTATCAGCCATACGCAAGGCCATGGCAATTCTCTGCAGTTCTCAGGTGAGAAATTATTACTTTTTGTAAATACAAGTATCTGGGTCAATTGGCAGCCCACTTCACTATCCTATAGCCATGGAAGTAATATTTCTAGCTAAAGTAGTACACCTTCAACTGTCAACTGGTTGTGCCTGATCTTGCACTCTGATTGAGTTATATTACTACATATACATTATTGGATATACAGTGGGGCAAAAAAGTATTTAGTCAGCCACCAATTGTGCAAGTTCTCCCACTTAAAAAGATGAAAGAGGCCTGTAATTTTCATCATAAGTACACTTCAACTATGACAGACAAAATGAGAAAAAAATCCAGAAAATCACATTGTAGGATTTTTAATGAGTTTATTTGCAAATGATGGTGGAAAATAAGTATTTGGTCAATAACAAAAGTTTATCTCAATACTTTGTTATATACCCTTTGTTGGCAATGACAGAGGTCAAACGTTTTCTGTAAGTCTTCACAAGGTTTTCACACACTGTTGCTGGTATTTTGGCCCATTCCTCCATGCAGATCTCCTCTAAAGCAGTCATGTTTTGTGGCTGTTGCTGGGCAACACGGACTTTCAACTCCCTCCAAAGATTTTATATGGGGTTGAGATCTGGAGACTGGCTAGGCCACTCCAGGACCTTGAAATGCTTCTTACGAAGCCACTCCTTCGTTGCCCGGGCGGTGTGTTTGGGATCATTGTCATGCTGAAAGACCCAGCCACGTTTCTTCTTCAACGCCCTTGCTGATGGAAGGAGGTTTTCACTCAAAATCTCACGATGCATGGCCCCATTCATTCTTTCCTTTACACGGATCAGTCGTCCTGGTCCCTTTGCAGAAAAACAGCCCCAAAGCATGATGTTTCCACCCCCATGCTTCACAGTAGGTATGGTGTTCTTCGGATGCAACTCAGCATTCTTTGTCCTCCAAACACGACGAGTTGAGTTTTTACCAAAAAGTTATATTTTGGTTTCATCTGACCATATGACATTCTCACAATCTTCTTCTGGATCATCCAAATGCTCTCTAGCAAACTTCAGATGGGCCTGGACATGTACTGGCTTAAGCAGGGGGACACGTCTGGGACTGCAGGATTTGAGTCCCTGGCGGCGTAGTGTGTTGCTGATGGTAGGCTTTGTTACTTTGGTCCCAGCTCTCTGCAGGTCATTCACTAGGTCCCCCCGTGTGGTTCTGGGATTTTTGCTCACCGTTCTCGTGATCATTTTGACCCCATGGGGTGAGATCTTGCGTGGCGCCCCAGATCGAGGGAGATTATCAGTGGTCTTGTATGTCTTCCTAATATGTCTTCCTAATTTCCTAATAATTGCTCCCACAGTTGATTTCTTCAAACCAAGCTGCTTACCTATTGCAGATTCAGTCTTCCCAGCCTGGTGCAGGTCTACAATTTTGTTTCTGGTGTCCTTTGACAGCTCTTTGGTCTTGGCCATAGTGGAGTTTGGAGTGTGACTGTTTGAGGTTGTGGACAGGTCTTTTATACTGATATCAAGTTCAAACAGGTGCCATTTATACAGGTAACGAGTGGAGGACAGAGGAGCCTCTTAAAGAAGAAGTTACAGGTCTGTGAGAGCCAGAAATCTTGCTTGTTTGTAGGTGACCAAATACTTATTTTCCACCATAATTTGCAAATAAATTAATTAAAAATCCTACAATGGGATTTTCTGGATTTTATTTTTCATTTTGTCTGTCATAGTTGAAGTGTACCTATGATGAAAATTACAGGCCTCTCTCATCTCTTTAAGTGGGAGAACTTGCACAATTGGTGGCTGACTAAATACTTTTTTGCCCCACTGTACACTGAGTTGACCTTGTATGGAATGGGAATGTAAACAATATAAAATATATTATTTAGTAATTTAGTAGACACTCTTATCCAGAGCGATGTGCAGGAGCAATTAGGGTTTACGTGCATTGGTGAAAGGGCACATCGACCGATTTTTCATCTATTCGGCTCGGGGATTCGAAACCAGCAAACGTTTGGTTATCGGCAGCCTTTCGGTTAACCGCTAGCCTACCTGCCTTTGTCTCTTTGTGACCACCTAGTTGCTGCTCTATCACCCACAGAGTTATGGTGTGAGAGCCAGCAGCCAGCAGTGCAGTGAAGCCGGAGACGTGTGTGCTATTTGTCAGGGCGACTTCAGAGACCCCATCGTTCTTCTCTGTCAGGTGAGGGGACATATATGAACCCATGGCCCTGTCTCTAGCTACTATCCTCACTTGTATGTTATTCACTGCTAAGAGTTCTATGTTACATTTGTGTCAGGTTGTCATTTTTTACCAACAGCTGATTGTGTGATCTTGTGGGCAATCTGTGGTGTAGACAGTAAGTAGAGTAGTGTCATGTCATGGGTGAAGGAGTGCATGTAACGTTAAACTTAATTTTGTCTGTCTGTCTCTCTCCCCTCTAGCATGTGTTCTGTGAGGAGTGCCTGTGTCTGTGGTTCGACCGTGAGCGAACGTGCCCCCTGTGTCGATCTGCGGTCATAGAGACCCTGCACTGCTGGAAGGACGGCACCACCTCTGCCCACGTCCAGATCTACTAGTGATTGATGGCCAGATGCCCACCAGACACTGGGTGGCACTATGGAGTCAAATTTAGTATGCCATTAATGTATCAAGTCAGTTACTATACCTTCTCTACACCGCTGTCACTATCCCTATCACACTGCTTGTCTAAGTTTGGCTTCAGCCATGTCTTGCAAAGAAATAGAATATTAACTTATCTCAGTGTGACCCAGCACCATGTGGTATGGGTTAGTATTCTGGCAAAGGGTACCTATAGTAGTATCTCAGTGCAACAATTGCTTGTTTGCTAATGTATTTAGTTATGCATTTCACCTGATTTGTAGTGTAGATTCAGCTTATGTTTAATGACATTATTTAAAATACAAAAACTTTATAGAAAAAGTCACAGGTTCTGTTGTCTTTCATTGTGTATCAGACTTTCCAATTAAACCATGATTTATGCAGTATTGTTCAACATTTATTGAATGTTTTATGTTGTCACGATATTGCTCATTGTATAATAATTATAGCATGAATACATTTTTACTTTTCAAACTTTTATTATCTAGATTGAGCACAGAATTCACAATGTAATACATATTTAAATAGCATGTAAAGAACACATTCTTTATAAAAGACACAGATTCAGCACTGCAATTGAAAACTACAGTTTTTGCGATATATAAAAACAGCTTATGACTGTAAACATAAATAGCATGCCCTTATATTTGCACATGGTTTCTTGCACGGTTTCATTAACATTATCTGCATGAACACTGCTACAAAATGCTGAGCCCCCAAGACAATTTCAAAAGTTCCAAGAAATGTAACAGTTAATGTATTCCCCTTTCTTCAGTCATCAATATTTGATACAGCCCACAGCATTATTCACCTAATAAAAATAAATGACTATAGAAACAAAAAAACGGTAGGAAAAAAATCGTATCAAAATGGATTTTCATCTGTAGTGATGGTAGAGCCCAGACTTTACATGGTCTATAATTATTACAGAAGCTTATCTAAACAAGTACAGTGCAATTGTTCCACTGAGCACCAAGAATGCCCATCACAAGAGACAATGCGCCTAAAAGTAGGCTGCACGCGTTCTTAAATGTATGTTTTTGCATACCAATAGGATATTTCAGTTAGGTAATTGACATCGTATATAGTGCATCGATAATTCAAGTGTAAATTCATGAACGTATGACAGTTGCGTGGGCAATATAAGTACGTTTTTCCTTTGGTAACCGTCAGGGGAGAATGACATCACCGTTCCTTACTCGGAAGAACCGCCAGACATTGAGAGTGATGATAAAAGTTACGTCAATTCATATCTGAATACAAATGAATTCAAAGCAATGAGTCAAATGATCTAATAAATGGGGGAAAAGCGTACCGAGAAATGTATTCACGCAGTACTGTATCTTAGACCCACATGTCCTAAAGTATTATTTGAATTGAAAATGTTAATCAATCTCTGTGACATAATGTTATGTCACCTGAATTCAGAAGCACAACATTTTCCTTAGCCAACATAAAGTACAAATACTATATGTCCTTTGATTTTGGTCAGATTCCTTATTTTTCAAATCCCTGTTCCTAACAGTCTTGCTGCATGTGTGGCATGTTTATCATGATGACATGCCAGTGTGCACGCTGGACCTCGGTGCTCTGGGGCTGACTGGCTGGCATCCATTTTCTCAGTGCAAATATTCTGACAGCTTTCTCTCCTCTTCGGGATCATCTAAAATGGATAAATAAATTCAAACGTTAGTGCATTATAAACATTTAGTTCATATTTTGATTTTTTTCATAATCTTTGAATAGTCCAACATAGTTTTGCTTATGAATAACTAAATTATACATACTCAAATTGTAAATAAACTACAGCTTACACCAACTATAGTTACATATTTATAACCGCAATTTACCTGCTGAACATTGTTGGGGAAAGTTGACAATCAACCGTCTATACTCGCAACCAAGTTTGTTTGCTTTACTCATATGCTGCGTTCAAAGCAACTCGAAACTGGGAACTCGGAAATCTCCGACTTCGGACTTCAGTGAGTTCAAAACAACTGGGAATTCGGACAAAAACGAGCTCCGACTGAGAAAAATAAAATTGAACGGTCATTCAACTCGGAATTCGAACTCGGGAACTCGGGCCTCTTTCTAATGGTCCGACTTTCCGACCAAAAGATTACTGACGTCATGATTTGACCTCGTATTTTTCCGAGTTCCAAGTTGTTTTGAACGTGGCAATAGTGATGACGCGTACCTGTGAAGCTTACCGGTTGCTGGTTTTGCCTTTGCAGTGTCTCGCACCTACAGGTGTCGCTTTCTGATAAAGAGCATGAGGACGGTGATTTGTATTGCTGTGCATACAAAACGTTTAAAGTAGACTTTTCTATTAAACTCCAGTTTATCGTAATATCTGTTGTCTCGAGAGCCAACCGTCCAGGTTTTATCCATCTCGTCCCCGATCCTCCGGAGGCGGGAGGCGAGCGACTGGGTCCCGGAGCATGGTGAGGGTCCTTGGGCACATATAATCGAGTCATCGGGTAGAGGCAGAGGCTGGTCTATCGGGAGCCAGCACATGTTCTCAAAAAATCTATTTATATTTATTATCTTTCCTTGTCCCCTCCTCTTATCCACTCATCGGTAATATGATCCTCTTTACTGTACGGATCAGATCTGGACTGTGTTGTTTCGCTCTCTCTCTTATATTATTCATGATTAAAGAGTCACATGGTGTGAGGGGTTTACATCATATTCTCCCAAAAGAGAGAGGTAATCATTAACTCTTAAAAACCCGTCGTCTCATTTTATCCGCATAGGCTTTTGTTTGATATAATGGTCAAAGAGAGGTCTAGTTGAATAATCATAGGATTTAAAACAATAAGTATAATACATTTGAGAGTACTGTACCTAGAAAGTATACAATCAGGATCATAAACCTTTTTCTTTAATAATTGTGTATTTTCATTTAAACTTTATTCATTGTACACGTTATTCTTTGTTGAAATTAAAATAGGAAACAATCCACTATTACAGACCGATGCGCCCATAATAAACGGAGGAATTACATTTTGTGGAACTAATCTGATAGCAAAGTCTCTAGTCGGACAGGTTTTGGTACAGGACTTCACTGTTTTTTGTTTTGAGATGGGCTAGCTACAAAAATGTTAACCCTACCGCTTTGTTATTTTGTCTAAAAATAACAAGTTAAAGATATATGTTGTTGTAACAATGGTAGAAAATATGGCAGCGTTTACAGAGCGTTTGAAGCAAGAACTGACAAACAACATACCCGCACATTGACTCGGTACCGGTACCCCTGTATATAGACTCGTTATTGTTATTTTATTGTGTTACTTTTTTCCTTCCGTTTTCATATATATTTTTGCAAATAATTTCTTACTTACTTTTAAAAACAGTTCTGCATTGTTGGTTAAGGGCTTGTACAGTATTGGCCAAAAGTTTTGAGAATGACACAAATATTAATTTTCACAAAGTCTGCTGCCTCAGTTTGTATGATGGCAATTTGCATATACTCCAGAATGTTATGAAGAGTGATCAGATGGATTGCAATTAATTGCAAAGTCCCTCTTTGCCATGCAAATTAACTGAATCACCAAAAAACATTTCCACTGCATTTCAGCCCTGCCACAAAAGGACCAGCTGACATCATGTCAGTGATTCTCTCGTTAACACAGGTGTGAGTGTTGACGAGGACAAGGCTGGAGATCACTTTGTCATGCTGATTGAGTTTGAATAACAGACTGGAAGCTTCAAAAGGAGGGTGGTGCTTGGAATCATTGTTCTTCCTCTGTCAAACATGGTTACCTGCAAGGAAACACGTGCCGTCATCACTGCTTTGCACAAAAAAGGATTCACAGGCAAGGATATTGCTGCCAGTAATATTGCATCTAAATCAACCATTTATCGGATCTTCAAGAAGAGCGGTTCAATTGTTGTGAAGGCTTCAGGGCGCCCAACAAAGTCCAGCAAGCGCCAGGACCGTCTCCTAAAGTTGATTCAGCTGCGGGATCGGGGCACCGCCAGTACAGAACTTGCTCAGGAATGGCAGCAGGCAGGTGTGAGTGCATCTGCACGCACAGTGAGGCAAAGACTTTTGGAGGATGGCCTGGTGTCAAGAAGGGCAACAAAGAAGCCACTTCTCTCCAGGAAAAACATCAGGGACGGACTGATATTCTGCAAAAGGTACAGGGATTGGACTGCTGAGGACTGGGGTAAAGTCATTTTCTCTGATGAATCCCCTTTCAGATTGTTTGGGGCATTCGAAAAAAAAAAGCTTGTCTGGAGAAGACATGGTGAGCGCTACCATCAGTCCTGTGTCATGCCAACAGTAAAGCATCCTGAGACCATTCATGTGTGGGGTTGCATCTCAGCCAAGGGAGTGGGCTCACTCACAATTTTGCCTAAGAACACAGCCATGAATAAAGAATGGTACCAACACATCCTCCGAGAGCAACTTCTCCCAACCATCCAGGAACAGTTTGGTGATGAACAATGCCTTTTCCAGCATGATGGAGCACCTTGCTATAAGGCAAAAGTGATAACTAAGTGGCTCGGGGAACAAAATATCGATGTTTTGGGTCCATGACCAGGAAACTCCCCAGACCTTAATCCCATTGAGAACTTGTGGTCAATCCTCAAGAGGCGGGTGGACAAACAAAACCCCACAAATTCTGACAAACTCCAAGCATTGATTATGCAAGAATGGGCTGCCATCAGTAAGGATGTGGCCCAGAAGTTAATTGACAGCATGCCATGGCAGATTACAAGATTACAAAAAAATACTGTAATTGTCAATAAAATGTAATTGTCAATAAAAGTCTTTGACACTTATGAAATGCTTGTAATTATACTTCAGTATTCAATAGTAACATCTGACAAAAATATCTAAAGACACTGAAGCAACAAACTTTGTGGAAATTCATATTTGTGTCATTCTCAAAACTTTTGGCCACGACTTGTTGTATTCGGTGCATGTGACAAATACAATTTGATTTCATATAAATGATGAGCAACTGAACTCCAATGGTGACTCTCTTGGCCAACCAAGTCGGGAGGACTCTAAAAATAAGATGTTTTGTGAAAACGTAAGTGGACCAGAAAGAAGACAGAAGCATGTGTCATCTGCAACTTTACAGGGGAACAGTGAACAAGAAGAGGATCAACCACAATGTATCGATAGCCCGAGGGCTTGCTTGGTGGAAGGACCAGTCCCTTGTTGGAGAGGATTCAAGAGGAGAGGATATGAAGGAAGAGACAATACCACAGTGTGAAAGTTAACAAGACAAACAAATTGGTGGATCAATTCATTCAAGACCTGGTAAGATGATGTCGAGGATGATCATGACAATTCCACCAGTAGAGGTAGCCTACCTACCACTTCATTAAGTGGAACTCAATTTCATTGCTGATTTACTTATTTTTTGCAGAATGAGATAAATGACATTCCCTTCTTTGACGTCGAGTCGCCCTATGAGTTAGCCCCGAATATCTTCCAATATCTCAGACGGACAGAGTTGGGATGATGTACTCAGGTAAACTAAGATCATGATCAGATCCGTCAGTTATATACAACTCAGAGACTAATCTGTTTTCACTTGAAGCATAAGTAGACCTTAACAGACCGCACACTGTTTTGTGCGACCCTAATGTGACGTAGGCCCTAGTAAGTGATGATGACCACTATCCAACATGTCCCCTTCAATATCCTCTCCAGGTCAGCAAGATGTGTAGTATAAGTACACCGTTCTACTTTGCTGTACCTAGTGATGATCACTCAATATGCTTCCACAGGTTCCACGGCGTGGGCCGTCCTGGCGGAGGATGATGTGTTGTCATTTAGGATGTGTCTGGAGAATGGTTATCACCACGGTACCGCTGTCTCTGACTCCCCCTGTTGGAAGAACACACTACGAGACTGCAGGAACTCTGAGAACACTGTGCGCTCCAACTGGGAGGTAGGAGACGGCTTGGCTTGATAGGGGTGTGTGTCTGACTGCTTGGCTGTGTGTGTGGCACTCTAACTCAATGCATTTTTTTAGATAACACTTCATCTGAATTTGCCCTTAAACCTGTGTAACTATACAATATTAACTTAAACCTGTGTAACTATACAATATTAACTTAAACCTGTGTAACTATACAATATTACCTTAAACCTGTGTAACTATACAATATTAACTTAAACCTGTGTAACTATACAATATTAACTTAAACCTGTGTAACTATACAATATTAACTTAAACCTGTGTAACTATACAATATTAACTTAAACCTGTGTAACTATACAATATTAACTTAAACCTGTGTAATAATACAATATTAACTTAAACCTGTGTAACTATACAATATTAACTTAAACCTGTGTAACTATACAATATTAACTTAAACCTGTGTAGCTATACAATATTAACTTAAACCTGTGTAACTATACAATATTAACTTAAACCTGTGTAACTATACAATATTAACTTAAACCTGTGTAACTATACAATATTAACTTAAACCTGTGTAACTATACAATATTAACTTAAACCTGTGTAACTATACAATATTAACTTAAACCTGTGTAACTATACAGTATTCATTGTAGTAATAACATTGTAATTGCAAGGACCCCCATAAACAACATTTCGACTTGCATGTCTTCCTACTCCTAGAATCGTGTTGGATCAATCAGCTAACTGCAGTATGACCTTTGAGACGGTGCTGTGTGACATCAGTTCCTGTGACAGCTATGTTGTTGCCGATGTAAGATATACAGTATATAACCTGTTTTCAGTGTCAGAAGGGGCAAGCAGCTGTGTTGATAAGCACATTTCCAGCCTAATGAAGAGAGATCAATAGACATTGAGCTGCTGTTTTGACTCTGTACTAAAAGAGACCACCACTTGTCTTTGAACTCCTTTTTTTCATGTTCTTTTAATTCAACCTGTTGTGAAAACACAATAGACTTCAGCCTCTATGTTATGTCCCTTACAGCTATGGATTCTCACATGAAGTAAGCTACTTAACTTCGACTGGGTCCGGTGTACAGTAGGATGATAGCGTGACTTGAGCTGCTGAAATGAGTCTGTTAAATGTTGTTTCAGGAGGCTGGGGCCCACAGGGAGTGGTCTGATTAAATTCTCCTCTGGCGCCGGTGAACTCTGGCTGGGTCCCAAAAGGCACTCTATTCCCTACATACAGAGACAGAGGGCTGCCTGCTGCAGCAAATTGTATTCACCCAGAATATCATGTCTTCCCCCTCAGGAGGCTGAAAATATTTGGCATAGGCCCTTAGATCCTCAAAAAGTTTTACAGCTACACCATCGAGAGCATCTTTACTGGCTGCATCACCGCTTGGTATGGTAAATGCACCACCCTTGACTGCAAAGTGCTACAGAGGGTGATGCGGACAGCCTAGCACATCGCTGGGCCGAGTTCCGTGCCATCCAGGACCTCTATATCAGGCGGTGCCAGAGGAAGGCTCGAAGAATTGCCAAAGACTCCAGCCACCCAGTCAAAAGTTTGGACACACCTTCTCATTCAAGGGTTTTTTCTTTATTTTACTATTTTCTACGTTGTAGAATAATAGTGAAGACATCAAAACTATGAAATAACACATATGGAATCATGTAGTAACCAAAAAGTGTTAAAGAAATATATTTTATATTTGAGATTCTTCAAAGTGGCCACCCTTTGCCAGGATGACAGCTTTGCACACTTGGCATTCTCTCAACCAGCTTCATGAGGTAGTCACCTGGAATGGATTTCAATTAACAATTGCACCTTGTTAAACATCATTTGCTGCTGCGCCTGTGTTCTTTATTTTACTCTTATTATTATCTATCCTGATGCCTTGTCACTTTACCCTGCCTTCATGTACATATCTACCTCAAATACCTTATTATTATTATCTATCCTGATGCCTAGTCACTTTACCCTGCCTTCATGTACATATCTACCTCAAATACCTTATTATTATCTATCCTGATGCCCAGTCACTTTACCTTGCCTTCATGTACATATCTACCTCAAATACCTTATTATTATCTATCCTGATGTCTAGTCACTTTACCCTGCCTACATGTACATATCTACCTCAAATACCTTAGTATTATCTATCCTGATGCCTAGTCACTTTACCCTGTCTTCATGTACATGTCTACCTCGTACACATGCACATTGATCTGGTACTGGTACTCCCTGTATATAGCTTCACATTCATCTGGTACTGGTACTCCCTGTATATAGCTTCATATTGATCTGGTACTGGTACTCCTTGTATATAGCTCCACATTAATCTGGTACTCCTTGTATATAGCTCCACATCGATCTGGTACTCCCTGTAATATAGCTCCACATTGATCTGGTACTGGTACTCCCTGTACATAGCTCCACATTGATCTGGTACTCCCTGTACATAGCTCCACATTGATCTGGTACTGGTACTCCCTGTACATAGCTCCACATTGATCTGGTGTTCACTGTATATAGCTCCACATTGATCTCGTATTCCCTGTATATAGATCCACATTGATCTGGTACTCCCTGTATATAACTCCACATTGATCTGGTACTCCTTGTATATAGCTCCACATTGATCTGGTACTCCCTGTATATAACTCCACATTGATCTGGTACTCCCTGTATATAACTCCACATTGATCTGGTACTCCCTGTATATAGCTCCACATTGATCTGGTACTCCCTGTACATAGCTCCACATTGATCTGGTACTCCCTGTATATAACTCCACATTGATCTGGTACTCCCTGTATATAACTCCACATTGATCTGGTACTCCCTGTATATAGCTCCACATTGATCTGGTACTCCCTGTACATAGCTCCACATTGATCTGGTGTTCACTGTATATAGCTCCACATTGATCTCGTACTCCCTGTATATAGATCCACATTGATCTGGTACTCCCTGTATATAACTCCACATTGATCTGGTACTCCCTGCATATAACTCCACATTGATCTGGTACTCCCTGTATATAACTCCACATTGATCTGGTATTCACTGTATATAGCTCCACATTGATCTGGTACTCCCTGTATATAGCTCCACATTGATCTGGTACTTCCTGTATATAGCTTCACATTCATCTGGTACTGGTACTCCCTGTATATAGCTTCATATTGATCTGGTACTGGTACTCCTTGTATATAGCTCCACATTAATCTGGTACTCCTTGTATATAGCTCCACATCGATCTGGTACTCCCTGTAATATAGCTCCACATTGATCTGGTACTGGTACTCCCTGTACATAGCTCCACATTGATCTGGTACTCCCTGTACATAGCTCCACATTGATCTGGTACTGGTACTCCCTGTACATAGCTCCACATTGATCTGGTGTTCACTGTATATAGCTCCACATTGATCTCGTATTCCCTGTATATAGATCCACATTGATCTGGTACTCCCTGTATATAACTCCACATTGATCTGGTACTCCTTGTATATAGCTCCACATTGATCTGGTACTCCCTGTATATAACTCCACATTGATCTGGTACTCCCTGTATATAACTCCACATTGATCTGGTACTCCCTGTATATAGCTCCACATTGATCTGGTACTCCCTGTACATAGCTCCACATTGATCTGGTACTCCCTGTATATAACTCCACATTGATCTGGTACTCCCTGTATATAACTCCACATTGATCTGGTACTCCCTGTATATAGCTCCACATTGATCTGGTACTCCCTGTACATAGCTCCACATTGATCTGGTGTTCACTGTATATAGCTCCACATTGATCTCGTACTCCCTGTATATAGATCCACATTGATCTGGTACTCCCTGTATATAACTCCACATTGATCTGGTACTCCCTGCATATAACTCCACATTGATCTGGTACTCCCTGTATATAACTCCACATTGATCTGGTATTCACTGTATATAGCTCCACATTGATCTGGTACTCCCTGTATATAGCTCCACATTGATCTGGTACTTCCTGTATATAGCTCCACATTGATCTGGTACTGGTACTTCCTGTGTATAGCTCCACATTGATCTGGTACTCCCTGTATATAGCTCCACATTGATCTGGTACTCCCTGTATATAGCTCCACATTGATCTGGTACTTCCTGTATATAGCTCCACATTGATCTGGTACTGGTACTCCCTGTATATAGCTCCACATTGATCTGGTACTGGTACTCCCTGTACATAGCTCCACATTGATCTGGTATTCACTGTATATAGCTCCACATTGATCTGGTACTCCCTGTATATAGCTCCACATTGATCTGGTACTCCCTGTATATAGCTCCACATTGATCTGGTACTCCCTGTATATAGCTCCACATTGATCTGGTACTCCCTGTATATAGCTCCACATTGATCTGGTACTGGTACTCCCTGTATATAGCTCCACATTGATCTGGTACTCCCTGTATATAGCTCCACATTGATCTGGTACTGGTACTCCCTGTATATAGCTCCACATTGATCTGGTACTCCCTGTATATAGCTCCACATTGATCTGGTACTGGTACTCCCTGTATATAGCTCCACATTGATCTGGTACTCCCTGTATATAGCTCCACATTGATCTGGTCCTGGTACTCCCTGTATATAGCTCCACATTGATCTGGTACTGGTACTCCCTGTATATAGCTCCACATTGATCTGGTACTCCCTGTATATCGCTCCACATTGATCTGGTACTGGTACTCCCTGTATATAGCTCCACATTGATCTGTTACTCCCTGTATATAGCTCCACATTGATCTGGTACTGGTACTCCCTGTATATAGCTCCACATTGATCTGGTACTCCCTGTATATAGCTCCACATTGATCTGGTACTGGTACTCCCTGTATATAGCTCCACATTGATCTGGTACTGGTACTCCCTGTATATAGCTCCACATTGATCTGGTACTCCCTGTATATAGCTCCACATTGATCTGGTACTGGTACTCCCTGTATATAGCTCCACATTGATCTGTTACTCCCTGTATATAGCTCCACATTGATCTGGTACTGGTCCTCCCAGTATATAGCTCCACATTGATCTGGTACTCCCTGTATATAGCTCCACATTGATCTGGTACTGGTACTCCCTGTATATAGCTCCACATTGATCTGGTACTGGTACTCCCTGTATATAGCTCCACATTGATCTGGTACTGGTACTCCCTGTATATAGCTCCACATTGATCTGGTACTGGTACTCCCTGTATATAGCTCCACATTGATCTGGTACTGGTACTCCCTGTATATAGCTCCACATTGATCTGGTACTGGTACTCCCTGTATATAGCTCCACATTGATCTGGTACTGGTACTCCCTGTATATAGCTCCACATTGATCTGGTACTGGTACTCCCTGTATATAGCTCCACATTGATCTGGTACTCCCTGTATATAGCTCCACATTGATCTGGTACTGGTACTCCCTGTATATAGCTCCACATTGATCTGGTACTGGTACTCCCTGTATATAGCTCCACATTGATCTGGTACTCCCTGTATATAGCTCCACATTGATCTGGTACTGGTACTCCCTGTATATAGCTCCACATTGATCTGGTACTGGTACTCCCTGTATATAGCTCCACATTGATCTGGTACTGGTACTCCCTGTATATAGCTCCGTTCTTCTGTATTTTATTCCTTGTGTTAATATTTTATTATTTTGAAACTCTGCATCTTTGGGAAGGGCTCGTAAGCAAGCATTTCACAGTAAAGTATATACTAGTTGTATTCGGCGTATGTGGACAAATAACATTTGACTTAATTCAATTTGGATCACTGAATTTTATAAGATACTATGCGTCACTATGAGATCCTTTTATAACCAGGGTTGAGTTTTAGCTGACATTTTTTTTCCCCCTGTGGTTTTTTCGTGGCAAACTGATCAAATATTTCTCTCACCTTCATACAGTATCTTGTAGATGCACTTAGGAAGCAGAACTGCAGGTTGTGCTTTGATCTTGCCTAAAATTGATACATCAAACGTTTCATGGCTTGGAAGAGGGAAAGGCATGGATTTCTCCTGTTGATTCTTGGCTGAAGGACGATGCACTAATTATGTTGAGTGTTGTTACCTTCCTGACAAACCCTGAGATGTCAGATGGAGAGTTTTAGCCTCCTTTCTCCCTCTGTCTGTCTGTCTCTGTCTGTCTGTCTGCCTGCCTGCCTGCCTGTCCCATTTCCTCATGCTGGGAGACCGATGCTCAGTGAAGTGGGTGGTACAGTAGCTAGCTGAAGTGGTATAAGTGATTGTAGCATTTAAATTGGGGAGTTGAAGCTAGCTATCTTACCATCTTGTTTGTGCCACAGTGTCATTGGTAGCAAACTAGTTGAAAGGGTTTATCTGGCAGCCCTTTGGTGCTACTCTCTGTGGTTATCTCTGTCTGCAGCTCTCTCCAACAGCCCAACCCAGCACCAGTCCTGACCCACATCCAGGTTCCAGCACCGTAGAGGAGCTCTGTCCATCTGAGACAGCCCAGGGCAGCTGGTGCTGGGGTGGACCTGGGGTAGCTTGTCTCATGGCTATTCTCATGCCGACTGTGAGGAACTCAGCTGCCACCTCACTCAACTCTGCATGTCTCCAATTGACTAAGCTGCAAATGGGAAACTTGGGAAGCATTTGGTGTTTCTATGCATGTGCAGAGAGAGGACTGTCTAAAGCTAGGATGAGCTAGTTATATCTGCTTAGAGCTACTGTAGGCCATAACTGATATCTGCCTGGTCCTCTTGAGCAGTATGCATCAATGCTTCGTAAAAAGTGACTGTTTTAAGCTTCTATTCACTATGTTGCGAATCTCTTTAATGTTAATATAATCCCTCGTGTTGTGTAACGTTGTTTTCCGTCCCCCCCAGGTACACATCAGGGGATGTGAGATTGTGGGACACCCTCCACTAGGACTCTGCACCCCCCTTCCTGAGGCCCACTTCCTGAGGCCCAGCCCCCTTGACTGCAGACCTCACATCAGTCACGTCTGGTGTGGCTTCCTATGGCCATGGTGAGAGGGTGTCCTCAACTCTCCAGTCAACTTAATGGCTATTCCACTGGCTAGCCTTTTCTGGGAATTGTACAGAAAACATTTTGCTTTCACAAGACTTGGAAATAACAGTTTCAGGGTGTGATTAGCAAGACACACATTCCACATTAGCAAGCTAGCTGGGCAAAAGGTTCCACGTGACTCTGGCTGCTGCATCTGGTACTCTGGTCTTGGATCTTGGACCTGCTACTCATGCAAGTCCAGGATTAGTTTCAGCCAGAGTTTGTTTGTGTTTCACACATGATTTGCAGCACATAGCAGGGTTCCAGATCCCTGGGAGGGTCCACACACCCTGGCTCTGAGCCTGGAGAGCCCCACCTTAGCTGCTGGGCTAGACGTCCGGCTGGACCAGCCTGATGACGGGCTACTGGAGGACCCTCTGCCAGGCCACGCTGCCCAAACCTGTGTCTCTCTCAATTCAATTCAATTCAATTTCAATTCAAAGGGCTTTATTGGCATGGGAAACATATGATTACATTGTCTCTATTTCTCTCACTCTTTCTCTCTCTCTCTCTCTCTCTCTCTCTCTCTCTGTCTGTCTCTCTCAGCTTGATCATTTGAAAGAGGTTTATGATAGAATCCCCTGATGCAATGATACGGTGTCTACATTGATCCAGTCTGCTGTTGTGATTTCTCATATTTGAATTCCTCTATCTGTCACAGTCAATCCATTATATACCATATTAGTTAATTAGCAGTGCAACTGGACTTTTCATATGTGAGGTACTTTACTGTCACATGGAGTGAGAAGTCTAATCAGCAGGCTGAATAAAGTATTCACTTTTCTAACAGTGGCTCTGGTCGCAGGAGGAGTCTATGGTCCTAGTACCAGGGGCTGAGGGGAGTAGACAGTAGCCCCACGGTGACCCTCTCTGCTGGGGAGACAGTGTACCTGCTGGCCCCTGAGGACCTGGAGCCCCGGGTGCTCCATACCATCTACGGCCTCCCAATCATCTGTCTGGACGCCTCACTGACACACGCTGCCCTGGGGGTCAAGAACTGTGGCTGGGACATGAACGATGGAGGCAAGGTAGGTGAATCAACATGTAATTGATTACAGTCTTTTGACAGGGTCGTATTCATTAGGGAATTCATTGAAACATGACAGACAATGAGGGTTTCTAATGAATACAAACCCGATGTTGTTTTTTATATACTGTACCTGGAGTTAGGAACAGGGTTACATTAAGGTAGGTATGCCAAAGCTAAGAACTAAGCAAATACTGAAGCCCAAACCATTATTTTTCTGAGTGCTCAACACATTTGGACTGCTATAAATTGGCCAACCTTTAATGTTTGTTTTTTACTGATATAATTATAGGGCTGAATTGAAACCCGAAGTGTATAGCATCCCTATCGTCACCCCAAACCTGCATCTCTCTGAGTCTGAGTAGCAAAACACCCATCTGAGTCTGAGTAGCAATGCACTAATCTGAGTCTGAGGAGCAATGCGCTAATCTGAGTCTGAGTAGCAATATACCCATCTGAGTCTGAGTACCAATAGACTAATAAGTCTGAGTAGCAATACACTAATCTGGGTCTGAGTAGCAATGTACTAATCTCAGTCTGAGTAGCAAAACACCCATCTGAGTTTGAGTCTGAGTAGCAATACACGAATCTGAGTCTGAGTAGTGTCATGGCGTTGCCCTCTTTGGGTACAGCAAGCCCATCCCCCTCCCCCTGCCTCCTTCAACTAGCTGCTGTGGTCAGAGAGAGGTTGTAAATTCCTGAGAAGACCCTGCCTCATGGCCACACAGTATAAGAGACAGAGTGAATTTTCATAGAGAACAAAGGAATTTCTTCCACCTCACAGAACTGGAGGTCCGAACAAATTTCATGTTCCCGGACAAGGTATAAAAGATTGGTGAAGAATCCAGCTACGAACTGGTCCGTTTGTTACATTTTGGGGAAGCTCATAAGAGACGGTGTGGCCACATTGCCATAACGTTGTTTATATAATAGCCTCAGATATGAGGTTTACATCTAATTGTTGTATAAGATTAATGAGTGAGTATGATACTGTTTGTAAAATTGTTTGATGTGATTTTGGACTGTTTAATGAAGGAAACTCCAATTCCCTTTTGAGTTGAACTAAATCAGAGGATCGCCCCTGTTCCCAATTAGGGTCAGGCATCCTGGGACAGCCCTTTTCTGCAATTCCGAATAAAACCCAACTTTGAGAAATGATCACCAGACCATGTTTCTCTCAATCACGGTAATACAAAGGTTGTAGACCATTGCTGAATCTTTTAACCATACCACGTGGTTAAACTCTTAGACTATCCATACCGACAGAATAAGAACAGGGCTTTGATATTAATTACTAGTCTGCAGCTATTCAGTATCATTGAACGCGAAGAACGACAACCGCCGAAACATCCACTCTACAACAACATGAATGAATGTCACTCTGAACTATCCTTTCCACTATAACCACAACAGAGAGAGAGCGGGAGAGAGACAGACAGACAATTCTACAAAAGACACAACTTTTCACCAGCGATCAAGACGACACACTGAGCGTAAATAAATATATTGATTGCAATTGTTCCCGATTGAGTGAGCGTTCATGTGCAAAGGATTAGCATTTCAATTGTTATAATTATCACTCTGTAGTGACTTCTTAGTCGACCCCCACTTCCCCTTTGTCTAACAAACCGCCATGCCGGTTCAGCCCACTAGGGCACATTCCCTTATCATTTCTGGTAACCATATTGACTTTGTTTGTTTATGCATTTCTGTGAATTACTTAGTTAGTAATATATAAATGATTTAAGACAATTGATGTATGGATGACCAATGGTGAAGACTGGGTTCGTGCAGATAACCAACAATTTACAACGTTTGGAATGAGACTAACGTGAGGTAAATAATTAATTAATCAGAAGACTATGGATCAGATATGAAAATATCTGAAAAGTTATTTTAGGAAATGCTAACTTTTTAATCTGAATATTTTCCTTTGTGCCCCGACTTTCTAGTTAATTACAGTTACATGATTAATCAGTTTAATCGCGTAATAATAATTACAGAGAATCTTTGATAAAAACTAAAAGTCTTCATTTATTGATAGTAAAGACACGACAGTAGCAATATACCCACCTGAGTCTATTAACAGTCTCTGGAACCCCAACAGGGAGGTGCACCCCAGTCTTGGGAATCTGGGACAGTCACTGGGTATTGTGGGTATAGAAATAGCTGAACTACTCCTACTGGGCCTTGTTCCTAATTACTGTAGTATTTGGTTTACTCTTTACTCTTGATCCACATGCACACATACACACACTAAACATGTGGAGTCTATTTCCCAAAGTATCTGCTATTTGTATATACTGTATTATTGTGGTGTATCTAAGGGCCCTGCTCCTAACTGAGGCTAGTACCTTCATTTAGCCCTCTGCTAATTACAGGAGACTGAGTTTATGAAGCTTTTTCTTCGAGCAAAACGCAACAGTGAAGGTACAATGCTGCGTACAGAGCCCTCCACACACAGTACTACAATACGTTGAGTTCCCCACAGCTGTGAAGTGAGCTGTAGCCTATTGTGTGTTTGTGTTAATGAGTCTGTTATTAAATAATGGGAAACAATGTTGTGTATGTTACAGTGAATTTTCCAGTACATATGTGGCAATTATTTATTTCAGAAGGTGTCAGCAAAACTAGTACTCTGTATGTGCTCTAGATCATTGGACACCATTAGATATGCACCTGTCGGTTATTCTTGTAATTGTTATGGCCATCTATGGTTACACCTCTTGGGTCTTTTCTAGAACAGGGGTGTCCCTTTCAGAAGAGTTAGCAAGATGACATGTATTGGTCATTCCTGTAGAGTGCCATGGTCTGTTGCTATGGTCCTACATGCATGAAACTATTTCTGTGGCTCTACAGGTTACATGTCCTAATATGAAGGCAATATGATAACGGTGGCTAAATGCCAGAGGTGATGAGCCATTAAGAGGAGTTACTATGAGTATGAAGTAATGAGGACAAATAACACGTGTGTGCCAAGACTGGAAGGAGTTGTATTCATGAACCAGCTCGGCTTTTATGATGAAGTAATTAACAGTCTATTTGAACTCACATGCTCCGCCATTTGTAAAATATGATTGACCAAATATTTCCACGACAATGTTTGCTACAGCTTTTTTTGTTGCCTAAAATTAATTTGTAGAATATTATACTGTACAGTGCATTCGGAAAGTATTCAGATCCCTTCACTTTTTCTACATTTTGTTACGTTACCGTCAATCCCCCCGTCAATCTATACACAATACCCGATAACGACAAAGCAAAAACAGGTTTTTAAAAATGTTTGCTAATTATTATAATTTTTTAACTAAAATATCATATTTATATGATATTATAAGTATATATATAAGTATTCAGAACCAGAGCGTCGCTGCACAGCTATTTTCAGGTCTCTCCAGAGATGTTCCATCAGGTTCAAGTCCAGGCTTAGAGACTTGTCCCGAAAGCACTCCTGCGTTGTCTTGGCTGTGTGCTTAGGGTTGTTTACCTGTAGGAAGGTGAACCTTCACCCCAGTCTGACGTTCGGACCGCTCTGGAGCACATTTTAATCAAGGATCTCTCTGTTCACCTTTCCCTCGATCCTGACTAGTCTCTCAGTCCCTGCCTGGTTTCCTCTAGACACTTGGCATTCAGGCAAAATAGTTTAATCTTGGTTTCATCATACCCAAGAATCTTGTTTCTCATGGTCTGAGAGTCCTTTAGGTGTCTTTTGGCAAACTGACTACCGTCTGGCCTCTCGACCATAAATGCCTGATTGGTGGATTGCTGCAGAGATGGTTGTCCTTCTGGATGGTTTTCCCATCTCCACAGAGGAACTCTGGAGCTCTGTCAGAGTGACCATTAGGTTCTTGGTCACCTCCCGATTTCTCAGTTTGGCGATGGTGGTTCCAAACATCTTCCATTTAAGAATGATGGAGGCCACTGTGTTCTTGGGTACCTTCAAGGCAGCAAACATTTTGCGGTGGACATTTTTTGGTCCTTCCCAAGATCTGTGCCTTGACACAATAATGTCTCGGAGCTCTGCGGACAATTCCTTCGACCTTATGGCTTGGTTTTTGCTCTGACATGCACTGTGGGACTTTATATAGACAGGTGTGTGCTTTTCCAAATCATGTCAAATCAATTGAATTTACCACCAGTGGAATGCAAGTTGTGGAAACATCTCTAGGATGATCAATGGAAACAGGATGCACCTGAGCTCCAATTTGAGGATCCAATTTGGGCTTTAGTTGTAAATCGGTGTCATGCATTTCAGTGTATTTCAAGATAAATATTTGCAAGATGTAGTTTTGTGACAAAAACCCTGTTTGAAAAACCCACTTTGTTAAACACCTTATTCTGTCTCTCTAAATGTTGAATGTTTTGATAGGCCCAGATGCTGGTACTTAAGTAATTAGTCGAGTGACTAGGGACCGGACCTAAATGGAGCCTCTCTCTGTTGGTTAGACATTTCTTTGGCAGAGCTATTCCACTGACATCATTACAATGTTCTCATTCCTGATGATGTTATATTATCACTAAAGCGCCACATATTGGGCCTAGGAGAAAGTTTGAGGGATAACTTTGCTGCAGTGCTTCCTCTCAAGGTTACAGCTAAAGGATTTTTAAAAAATCTTGTAAAATCAATAGAGATGTCATATACAATGGCAAGAAAAAGTATGTGAACCCTTTGGAAATACCTGGATTCCTGCATAAATTGGTCATACAATGTGATCTGATCTAGGTCACAACAGTAGACAAACACAGTCTGCTTAAACTAATAACACACAAACAATTATATGTTTTCATGTCTTTATTGAACACACTGTGTAAACATTCACAGTGCAGGTTGGAAAAAGTATGTGAACCCTTGGATTTAATAACTGGTTGACCCTCCTTTGGCAGCAATAACCTCAACGTTTTCTGTAGTTGTGGATCAGACCTGCACAACGGTCAGGAGGAATTTTGGACCATTCATCTTTACAAAACTGTTTCTGTTCAGCAATATTCTTGGGATGTGAACCGCTCTCTTAAGGTCATGCCACAGCATCTCGATCGGGTTGGGCCACTCCAGAAAGGTGTATTTTCTTCTGTTGAAGCCATTCTGTTGTTGATTTACTTCTGTGTTTGGGTCATTGTCCTGTTGCAGGAGCTTCATCTGTTGAGCTTCATTTGGCGGACAGATAGCGTAACATTCTCCTGCAAAATGTCTTGATAAACTTGGGAATTCATTTTCCACCGATGATAGCAAGCTGTCCTGAGGCAGCAAAGCATCCCCAAACCATGATGCTCACTCCACCATACTTTACAGTTGGGATAAGGTTTTGATGTTGGTGTGCTGTGCCTTTTTCTTCACACAAAGTATTCTGTGTTCTTTCCAAACAACTCAACTGTAGTTTCATCTGTCCACAGAATATTATGACAGTAGCGCTGTGGAACATCCAGGTGCACTTTTGCAAACTTCAGACGTGCAGCTATGTTTTTGGTTGGACAGCAATATCTTCTGTCGTGTCCCCTCATGAACAACATTCTTGTTTAGTGTTTTACGTATCTAAAAGATGTTAGCATGTTCCAGAGATTTCTGTAAGTCTTTAGCTGACACTCAATGATTCTTCTTAAAATCATTGAGCATTCTGTGCTGTGCTCTTGCATCATCTTTGCAGGACGGCCACTCCTAGGGAGAGTAGCAACAGTGCTGAACTTTCTCCAATTATAGACCATTTGTCTTACTGGGACTGATGAACGTCAAGGCTTTTAGAAATACCTTTTTAACACTTTCTAGCTTAAATGCAAGTCAACAATTCTTAATCGTAGGTCTTCTGTGATCTCTTTTTTTTCGAGGTATGGTTCACATCAGGCAATGCTTCTTGTGAATAGCAAAGTCATATTTTGTGAGGGTTTTTTAGAGGGCAAGAGAGCTCTAACCAAAATCTCCAATCTCGTCTAAGTGATTGCACTCCAGGTTAGCTGACTCCTGACTCCAATTAGCTTTCGGAGAAATCATTAGCCTAGGGGTTCACATACTTTTTCCAACCTACACTGTGAATGTTTAAATGATGTATTCAATATAGACAAGACAAATACAATAATTTGTGTGTTATTAGTTTAAGCACACTATATTTATCTATTGTTGTGACTTATATGAAGATCAGATCAAATTTGATGACCAATTTCTGCAGATATCCAGGTAATTCCAAAGGTTTCACATACTTTTTCCTGCCACTGTAGCCTACCAGCTCCACAGGTCTTCAATCTGACTAGGCATACATGTTGATGTCTCACGTCCTGTCCAAAATACTGCCGCTTAGGCCTCTTTTTCCATATGAATTATTCTAAAACAACACTACTGATTGGATAATATTTGATATGGTAGTGATCATGAATTAAATCGAGCATTGAGTTTTCGTTCGTTTCATCTCTCCACTATAGACCTAGCTAGCTCATCTTCTCTAAATTATGCCAATTCATGATTAGCACATTTTCGCTTCACTAATTAAACTGAAGAATTACAGATTTTAATCGGCTTTAACAAGTCTATCGGTTTCATAGTGTTTCTGACAGCATGTTCCTTCTGCAAAGTGGGAAGTAAGAATTGCCAACAAACTCTGAGGCAGAATGTGTTATGTGTTATTTCATGAGAAGACATATGCCTAATTAAAAGCTGTGAAAAGAATGGAGGTGGCATCCAGACGTTTTCTCTTCACACCGAGGAGTTGAGTCATCACTAGGACTTGTTGCTTTTCCAGCTACATATTTTAGAGGTATTATGATATGAATGGTCTTTGTAATGATCCTGTCTCTGTCTGTCTGTCTGTCTGTCTGTCTGTCTGTCTGTCTGTCTGCCTGCCTGCCTGCCTGCCTGCCTGCCTGCCTGCCTGCCTGCGTGTATGGTATGTTGCTAAGTGTCTACATGTCTCATGTATTTGTCTGTCTTATCCATGTCTTTGTCTATTGGCCTGTCTGTCTGGTGTCTGTGAGAGTCAGCCAGAGTCCGCTGAACAGTCAGTCTCCCTCTCCTCTGGACCTGCACCCTCCTTCCCTTCCCCAGCCCAATTCCTCCCTTCCCTCTCTCCCCTCCCGAGCCAGTGGACTTGGGGGTCTAGACATCTGCTCAGTGCTCCTGTTACCCTGTTACCCGCCACCTCTATAGGTTACACACAACACATCCATGACATAGATTTGTTCAGTGAGAAGTGTGGCATGTTCCATTAGGATCCTTTCGTCGTTTAGGATCCATGGTCTTGATTAACTTCTGACAGTTGCTTTGAATGTGTGTCTTCAAACTCTGTGAGCTTGATATACTGTATTCATGCAAATGTTTGTTCACATTGGATCTATAAGTTAGTTCTACTTGTTTTTAAATGCATTAACCTACCTGACATCTGAAAGTCAGTGTAAAAACAATGCAACATGAACTCAACTGACTGCATAATTTGACAATCATTTAGGGACATTCATCTTCATTTACTTAACAAAGGAACTCGTGAAGGGAGTGATTTAGGACAAATTATAGATCATTTTATTTTTGTTCTAACTATCCCTCCAGGAATCCAGCAGCACGATGACTCTGCTGTAGCCAAAGCCATGAGGCCTTTCATCAAAGCATGCTGAGGTGCTCCCTAAACTGTTTCCATATTAGCGTCAAACTGCCTCTATACTCCCTTTCGCTGACAGCTCCTCCACATAATAGCTGGTTTGGGCTGCTTTTTAATCAAATCCCCTCCCCCAAAACTGAGATGATTCATCGAAAAAAAGACAAGCAGACAGCCCCTTCTCATCCACTCCTGTCTCCTTCCCTTTCCTTCCCTCTCTCCTCTCCTTCTCTCTCATCTCCCCTCTCTCCTCTCCTTCCTTCTTCTCTCTCCTCTCCACTCTCCTCTCTTTCCATCTCCTGTCCTCTCCTTCCCTCTGCTCTCTCCTCTCATCCCCCCTCTGATCTCTCTCTCCTCCCCTTCTCTCCTCCCCGCTCCCCTCTCCTTCCCTCTCTCCTCTCATTCCCCCTTCCCTCTCCCTCTCCTTCCTTCTCTCCTCTCCCCTCTCCCCTCCTTCCCTTTCCTCTCCCCTCTCTTCTCCTCCCCCTCTCCTCCTAGGCCCCTTCCCTCTCCCTCTCCTTCCTTCTCTCCTCTCCCCTCCTTCCCTTCCTCTCCCCTCTGCCCTCCTTCCCTTTCCTCTCCCCTCTCCCCTCCTTCCCTTTCCTCTCCCCTCTCCCCTCCTTCCCTTTCCTCTCCCCTCTCTTCTCCTTCCCCCTCTCCTCCTAGGCCCCTTCCCGAATCCCATCAAGCTGTCATTTCAAAGTCCTGTGTGTGGGTTTGTGTGTGTGTGAGAGTGTGTCCTGTGTGTGATTTTGGCTTGCTCCGCTTGGGGCTAGCTCACATTAACGCTGCCTGGCCCAAATAGGAGACACAAAACAATTGGCATCTTCTCAAGCCTTACATCATGCTGCTTGCTCCCTCTCCTCTCTCTCTCTCGCTCTCTCTCCTACACACTCTCTCTCTCTCGCTCTCTCCTACACACTCTCTCTCTCTTCTCCCCCCCTCTTCTCTTTTCTCTCATCCTTTGTTTAATGTCTTTATCTATCATTCCCCATTCTGTCTGAAGGTTGGCTAGTTTGTTTAGTGTTGTTTTGAAAAGAGAACTGCTCCAGCCACTAATTGACCAATTATAACACAGCCAGATTACATCATTTAAATAACATTTTAAAAGGCTTTTGTTATGGAGCTGGAGGGAACACAATTAATCATTCTCTTTGAATTAATATTGATATGCTTGTGGGTCAATGTCCTTCCTATCATATTCAAACCTTTTTGTTATTTAAGCTTTACAATAGTGTATTCATAGCCGTTTTTGCCAAGAAAATGTAGTGTTTATAATTACTGACAACCATTTAAATTAATTAAGATTCTGTTAATGTCCCTTCGTGTCAGTTACAAAGCATGGTCTGCTGCCTGCTTGTTAACAGCACAGAGATGAATTCCTGTGTAAAAGCGTAGGCAATGGAAAGTGTTGTGTTGAGTCTCGGAGCTCAGACAGACAGAGACGGTGTGTGTGAGAGAAGAAAGTTGTGAGGATCAACGTCTGTCTTCACTGCTTCATGTCTCATGTTGCTGCTAGATGTAGAGTACCCCATGAGGACGTTTTACGCTCTGCTCAATTTGCTCAAATCCAGGTGTTATCTAACTCATGCTGCAGTGTCTGTAGCAACAGTATCCATTGCCAAATAACTCTGTTTCTATGTGTTACCTCTGTTTATATTTAGGTGCAGAATAATTTTTAGTAGCCAGTGAAGGAGTCTAACTCTCTGTGTAGTATTGTGTACAGATCCAGATAGACAGTCTATAGACAGTCCAGGTGTCTCTGGGAAACTCAACAGGAGACTGTTCCTGTGTCCACCTAAGAGACAGCCCCCCTCACCTGATGGTGTGAGGAAACAAAGACAGGAGGTGTCATTACACCTGCTGAGTGCACACACACACACACACACACACACACACACACACACACACACACACACACACACACACACACACACACACACACACACACACACATACACACATACACACACACACACATACACACACTGGCACATTATTTTGCCTGTCAGATTTGAGCACCACAGTAGTACCAGATTAGATCCAGTGGCTCCCTTGGGTACAGCCGCTGGGCTCTAGTCAGAAACAAACCTGTTTATCACAACACAATATTCCTCAACACACAATCACAACTGATTAGGAACATTGAAATATGGAGGTACAAACAGCATACTTGCAGGAGGGAGGCTCAGGTGTTTGGAAAAAGAAAAGCAATTTTCTTCGCACCTCTCTCTCTCTCGGGTTGCTGAGAGAGAGTGAGAGAGATATGTAGAAAATCAACAAAATGTATTGAAAGTAGTCTACAAAGTAGTCTATGCTTACCTGGCAGAATGATATCATGATTATTTGCATCAATCCAGTGGGTAGTTGTTTTGCAAACTCTACCATCACACGTGCTACAAAAACACAGCTAAACAACTGCCTCTTGCTGAAATGTTAAGGATAACTACACCCAAAAATCCTAGACCTCAAAAGTGCTCTCCTGGTGTGTTTTAAGCATTGCTGTGGACTTCCAACCAATATAGTTGTTTTTCTATAATAATAAATAAAACATCTGATTTTGAGAGTGAAAACCTGAGAAAACGGAAACCTGGAAAAACTAAACAGAGAAAACCTCAATGAAGTCAGCCAAAAATTAAATAGATTTTATAAGAGGGAGCTACGTGGATCAGCAGAGTGTTATAGCCTGGGGGTATTTGTGAGGGAGACAACGGGAGGCAGATGCTGGCAGCCTTCACACTGCTGTCCTGTGGCCTCGCCATTCAGCCGCTAAAACACACACACGCGCGCACACTGTATCTGCAACCTGGCTCTCAGAATGGGGGAAAGAAAGACAGAAAACGAGCCATTTTCATCTGCACTTGTCCCTGACAGCGGTGCAGGAGTTGGCAGGTAAAATAAAGGAAAAATAATTGGGCAGAATCCTTACCAATCAAACTCCTGCCATGACTTTCCTACCAAATTCATCAGGCAATAAATAGACAGACTAATGCAGACAAAGCCCAGACAACTCTATGTCTCATTGTGCATAGCCAGTCTTTTAAAGGTGGGACCCCCAGCTCACCTGCAACAACAGCCAAAGTAGAATACTTAACTTTGTCCCTCCGCCTTATGTAGTCTTGTATGTAGTCAGTCTCTCTGATGTAGTAGTCTTGTATGTAATCAGTCTCTCTGATGTAGTAGTCTTGTATGTAGTCAGTCTCTCTGATATAGTAGTCTTGTATGTAATCAGTCTCTCTGATGTAGTAGTCTTGTATGTAGTCAGTCTCTCTGATGTAGTAGTCTTGTATGTAGTCAGTCTCTCTGATTTAGTAGTCTTGTATGTAGTCAGTCTCTGATATAGTAGTCTTGTATGTAGATCGTCTCTCTAGAGTAGTGTTGTATGTAGTCAGTCTCTCTGATATAGTAGTCTTGTATGTAGTCAGTCTCTCTGATGTAGTAGTCTTGTATGTAGTCAGTTTCTCTGATGTAGTAGCATTATATGTAGTCAGTCTCTCTATAGTAGTCTTGTATGTAGTCAGTCTCTGATATAGTAGTCTTGTATGTAATTAGTCTCTCTGATGTAGTAGTCTTGTATGTAGTCAGTCTCTGATGTAGTAGTCTTGTATGTAATCAGTCTCTCTGATATAGTACTCTTGTATGTAGTCAGTCTCTGATGTAGTAGTCTTGTATATAGTCAGTCTCTCTGATATAGTAGTATTGTATGTAGTCAGTCTGTGATGTAGTAGTCTTGTATGTACTCCGTCTCTCTGACATAGTAGTCTTGTATGTAGTCAGTCTCTGATACAATTGTCTTGTATGTAGTCAGTCTCTGATATTGTAGTCTTGTATGTAGTCAGTCTCTCTGATGTAGTAGTCTTGTATGTAGTCAGTCTCTGATATAGTAGTGTTGTATGTAGTCAGTCTCTCTGATGTAGTAGTCTTGTATGTAGTCAGTCTCTGATATAGTAGTGTTGTATGTAGTCAGTCTCTCTGATGTAGTACTCTTCTATGTAGTCAGTCTCTGATGTAGTAGTCTTGTATGTAGTCAGTCTCTGATATAGTAGTATTGTATGTAGTCAGTCTGTGATGTAGTAGTCTTGTATGCAATCAGTCTCTGATTTAGTAGTCTTGTATGTAGTCAGTCTCTGATATAGTAGTATTGTATGTAGTCAGTCTGTGATGTAGTAGTCTTGTATGTACTCAGTCTCTCTGATATAGTAGTCTTGTATGTAGTCAGTCTCTGATGTAGTAGTCTTGTATGTAGTCAGTCTCTGATGTAGTAGTATTGTATGTAGTCAGTCTCTGATATAGTAGTATTGTATGTAGTCAGTCTCTGATGTAGTAGTCTTGTATGCAATCAGTCTCTGATGTAGTAGTCTTGTATGTAGTCAGTCTCTGATATAGTAGTGTTGTATGTAGTCAGTCTGTGATGTAGTAGTCTTGTATGTACTCAGTCTCTCTGATATAGTAGTCTTGTATGTAGTCAGTCTCTGATGTAGTAGTCTTGTATGTAGTCAGTCTCTGATATAGTAGTATTGTATGTAGTCAGTCTCTGATGTAGTAGTCTTGTATGTAGTCAGTCTCTGATGTAGTAGTCTTGTATGTAGTCAGTCTCTGATATAGTAGTATTGTATGTAATCAGTCTCTGATGTAGTAGTCTTGTATGGAGTCGGTTCTGGCTGTGTGGGGCTGGGGGCCAGAGTCTGTTTTGGCTGTGGGGGGCTGGAGTTTGTTCTGGCTGTGGGGGGCTGGGGGCTGTAGTCTGTTCTGGCTGTGTGGGGCTGGGGGCTGGAGTCTGTTCTGGCTGTGGGGGGCTGGGGGCTGTAGTCTGTTCTGGCTGTGTGGGGCTGGGGGCTGGAGTCTGTTCTGGCTGTGGGGGGCTGGAGTCTGTTCTGGCTGTGGAGGGCTGGTGGCTGGAGTCTGTTCTGGCTGTGGGGGGCTAGGGGCTGGAGTCTGTTCTGGCTGTGGGGGGCTAGGGGCTGGAGTCTGTTCTGGCTGTGGGGGGCTGGTGGCTGGAGTCTGTTCTGGCTGTGGGGGGCTAGGGGCTGGAGTCTGTTCTGGCTGTGGGGGGCTAGGAGCTGGAGTCTGTTCTGGCTGTGGGGGGCTAGGGGCTGGAGTCTGTTCTGGCTGTGGGGGGCAAGGGGCTGGAGTCTGTTCTGGCTGTGGGGGGCTGGAGTCTGTTCTGGCTGTGGGGGGCTGGTGGCTGGAGTCGGTTCTGGCTGAGAGGGGCTAGGGGGCTGGAGTCTGTTCTGGCTGTGGGAGGCTGTTCTGGCTGTGTGGGGCCAGGGGCTGGAGTCTGTTCTGGCTGTGGTGGGCTGGAGTCTGTTCTGGCTGTGGTGGCTAGGGGCTGGAGTCTGTTCTGGCTGTGGGGGTCTAGGGGCTGGAGTCTGTTCTGGCTGTGGGGGGCTGGAGTCTGTTCTGGCTGTGGGGGGCTGCTGGCTGGAGGCTGTTCTGGCTGTGGGGGTCTAGGGGCTGGAGTCTGTTCTGGCTGTGGTGGGCTGGAGTCTGTTCTGGCTGTGGTGGCTAGGGGCTGGAGTCTGTTCTGGCTGTGGGGGTCTAGGGGCTGGAGTCTGTTCTGGCTGTGGGGGTCTAGGGGCTGGAGGCTGTTCTGGCTGTGGGGGGCTGGAGGCTGTTCTGGCTGTGGGGGTCTAGGGGCTGGAGGCTGTTCTGGCTGTGGGGGGCTGGAGTCTGTTCTGGCTGTGGGGGGCTGGAGTCTGTTCTGGCTGTGGGGGGCTGGAGGCTGTTCTGGCTGTGAGCGGCTGGAGGCTGTTCTGGCTGTGGGGGGCTAGGGGCTGGAGTATGTACTGGCTGTGGGGGGCTAGGGACTGGAGTCTGTTCTGGCTGTGGGGGGCTAGGGTCTGGAGTCTGTTCTGGCTGTGGGGGGCTAGGGGCTGGAGTCTGTTCTGGCTGTGGGAGGCTGTTCTGGCTGTGGTGGGCTGGAGTCTGTTCTGGCTGTGGGGGGCTGGTGGCTGGAGTCTGTTCTGGCTGTGGGGGGCTAGGGTCTGGAGTCTGTTCTGGCTGTGGGGGGCAAGGGGCTGGAGTCTGTTCTGGCTGTGGGGGGCTGGAGTCTGTTCTGGCTGTGGGGGGCTGGTGGCTGGAGTCGGTTCTGGCTGAGAGGGGCTAGGGGGCTGGAGTCTGTTCTGGCTGTGGGAGGCTGTTCTGGCTGTGTGGGGCCAGGGGCTGGAGTCTGTTCTGGCTGTGGTGGGCTGGAGTCTGTTCTGGCTGTGGTGGCTAGGGGCTGGAGTCTGTTCTGGCTGTGGGGGTCTAGGGGCTGGAGTCTGTTCTGGCTGTGGTGGGCTGGAGTCTGTTCTGGCTGTGGTGGCTAGGGGCTGGAGTCTGTTCTGGCTGTGGGGGTCTAGGGGCTGGAGGCTGTTCTGGCTGTGGGGGGCTGGAGGCTGTTCTGGCTGTGGGGGTCTAGGGGCTGGAGGCTGTTCTGGCTGTGGGGGGCTGGAGTCTGTTCTGGCTGTGGGGGGCTGGAGTCTGTTCTGGCTGTGGGGGGCTGGAGGCTGTTCTGGCTGTGAGCGGCTGGAGGCTGTTCTGGCTGTGGGGGGCTAGGGGCTGGAGTATGTACTGGCTGTGGGGGGCTAGGGACTGGAGTCTGTTCTGGCTGTGGGGGGCTAGGGTCTGGAGTCTGTTCTGGCTGTGGGGGGCTAGGGGCTGGAGTCTGTTCTGGCTGTGGGAGGCTGTTCTGGCTGTGGTGGGCTGGAGTCTGTTCTGGCTGTGGGGGGCTGGTGGCTGGAGTCTGTTCTGGCTGTGGGGGGCTAGGGTCTGGAGTCTGTTCTGGCTGTGGGGGGCAAGGGGCTGGAGTCTGTTCTGGCTGTGGGGGGCTGGTGGCTGGAGTCGGTTCTGGCTGAGAGGGGCTAGGGGGCTGGAGTCTGTTCTGGCTGTGGGAGGCTGTTCTGGCTGTGTGGGGCCAGGGGCTGGAGTCTGTTCTGGCTGTGGTGGGCTGGAGTCTGTTCTGGCTGTGGTGGCTAGGGGCTGGAGTCTGTTCTGGCTGTGGGGGTCTAGGGGCTGGAGTCTGTTCTGGCTGTGGGGGGCTGGAGTCTGTTCTGGCTGTGGGGGGCTGCTGGCTGGAGGCTGTTCTGGCTGTGGGGGTCTAGGGGCTGGAGTCTGTTCTGGCTGTGGTGGGCTGGAGTCTGTTCTGGCTGTGGTGGCTAGGGGCTGGAGTCTGTTCTGGCTGTGGGGGTCTAGGGGCTGGAGTCTGTTCTGGCTGTGGGGGTCTAGGGGCTGGAGGCTGTTCTGGCTGTGGGGGGCTGGAGGCTGTTCTGGCTGTGGGGGTCTAGGGGCTGGAGGCTGTTCTGGCTGTGGGGGGCTGGAGTCTGTTCTGGCTGTGGGGGGCTGGAGTCTGTTCTGGCTGTGGGGGGCTGGAGGCTGTTCTGGCTGTGAGCGGCTGGAGGCTGTTCTGGCTGTGGGGGGCTAGGGGCTGGAGTATGTACTGGCTGTGGGGGGCTAGGGACTGGAGTCTGTTCTGGCTGTGGGGGGCTAGGGTCTGGAGTCTGTTCTGGCTGTGGGGGGCTAGGGGCTGGAGTCTGTTCTGGCTGTGGGAGGCTGTTCTGGCTGTGGTGGGCTGGAGTCTGTTCTGGCTGTGGGGGGCTGGTGGCTGGAGTCTGTTCTGGCTGTGGGGGGCTAGGGTCTGGAGTCTGTTCTGGCTGTGGGGGGCTAGGGGCTGGAGTCTGTTCTGGCTGTGGGAGGCTGTTCTGGCTGTGTGGGGCCAGGGAACTGGAGGCTGTTCTGGCTGTGGTGGGCTGGAGTCTGTTCTGGCTGTGGGGGGCTAGGGGCTGGAGTCTATTCTGGCTGTGGGGGGCTGGAGTCTGTTCTGGCTGTGGGGGTCTAGGGGCTGGAGTCTGTTCTGGCTGTGGGGGTCTAGGGGCTGGAGTCTGTTCTGGCTGTGGGGGGCTAGGGACTGGAGTCTGTTCTGGCTGTGGGGGGCTAGGGGCTGGAGTCTGTTCTGGCTGTGGGGGGCTGGGGGCTGGAGTCTGATCTGGCTGTGGGTGGCTGGAGTCTGTTCTGGGTGTGGGGGGCTGGAGGCTGTTCTGGCTGTGGGGGGCTGGAGGCTGTTCTGGCTGTGGGGGGCTGGATGCTGTTCTGGCAGTGGGGGGCTAGGGGCTGGAGTATGTACTGGCTGTGGGGGGCTAGGGACTGGAGTCTGTTCTGGCTGTGGGGGGCTAGGGTCTGGAGTCTGTTCTGGCTGTGGGGGGCTAGGGGCTGGAGTCTGTTCTGGCTGTGGGAGGCTGTTCTGGCTGTGGTGGGCTGGAGTATGTACTGGCTGTGGGGGGCTAGGGACTGGAGTCTGTTCTGGCTGTGGGGGGCTAGGGTCTGGAGTCTGTTCTGGCTGTGGGGGGCTAGGGGCTGGAGTCTGTTCTGGCTGTGGGAGGCTGTTCTGGCTGTGGTGGGCTGGAGTCTGTTCTGGCTGTGGGGGGCTGGTGGCCGGAGTCTGTTCTGGCTGTGGGGGGCTAGGGTCTGGAGTCTGTTCTGGCTGTGGGGGGCAAGGGGCTGGAGTGTGTTCTGGCTGTGGGGGGCTGGAGTCTGTTGTGGCTGTGGGGGGCTGGTGGCTGGAGTCGGTTCTGGCTGAGAGGGGCTAGGGGGCTGGAGTCTGTTCTGGCTGTGGGAGGCTGTTCTGGCTGTGTGGGGCCAGGGGCTGGAGTCTGTTCTGGCTGTGGTGGGCTGGAGTCTGTTCTGGCTGTGGTGGCTAGGGGCTGGAGTCTGTTCTGGCTGTGGGGGGTCTAGGGGCTGGAGTCTGTTCTGGCTGTGGTGGGCTGGAGTCTGTTCTGGCTGTGGTGGCTAGGGGCTGGAGTCTGTTCTGGCTGTGGGGGTCTAGGGGCTGGAGTCTGTTCTGGCTGTGGGGGTCTAGGGGCTGGAGGCTGTTCTGGCTGTGGGGGGCTGGAGGCTGTTCTGGCTGTGGGGGTCTAGGGGCTGGAGGCTGTTCTGGCTGTGGGGGGCTGGAGTCTGTTCTGGCTGTGGGGGGCTGGAGTCTGTTCTGGCTGTGGGGGGCTGGAGGCTGTTCTGGCTGTGAGCGGCTGGAGGCTGTTCTGGCTGTGGGGGGCTAGGGGCTGGAGTATGTACTGGCTGTGGGGGGCTAGGGATTGGAGTCTGTTCTGGCTGTGGGGGGCTAGGGTCTGGAGTCTGTTCTGGCTGTGGGGGGCTAGGGGCTGGAGTCTGTTCTGGCTGTGGGAGGCTGTTCTGGCTGTGGTGGGCTGGAGTCTGTTCTGGCTGTGGGGGGCTGGTGGCTGGAGTCTGTTCTGGCTGTGGGGGGCTAGGGTCTGGAGTCTGTTCTGGCTGTGGGGGGCAAGGGGCTGGAGTCTGTTCTGGCTGTGGGGGGCTGGAGTCTGTTCTGGCTGTGGGGGGCTGGTGGCTGGAGTCGGTTCTGGCTGAGAGGGGCTAGGGGGCTGGAGTCTGTTCTGGCTGTGGGAGGCTGTTCTGGCTGTGTGGGGCCAGGGGCTGGAGTCTGTTCTGGCTGTGGTGGGCTGGAGTCTGTTCTGGCTGTGGTGGCTAGGGGCTGGAGTCTGTTCTGGCTGTGGGGGTCTAGGGGCTGGAGTCTGTTCTGGCTGTGGGGGTCTAGGGGCTGGAGTCTGTTCTGGCTGTGGGGGGCTGGAGTCTGTTCTGGCTGTGGGGGGCTGCTGGCTGGAGGCTGTTCTGGCTGTGGGGGTCTAGGGGCTGGAGTCTGTTCTGGCTGTGGTGGGCTGGAGTCTGTTCTGGCTGTGGTGGCTAGGGGCTGGAGTCTGTTCTGGCTGTGGGGGTCTAGGGGCTGGAGTCTGTTCTGGCTGTGGGGGTCTAGGGGCTGGAGGCTGTTCTGGCTGTGGGGGGCTGGAGGCTGTTCTGGCTGTGGGGGTCTAGGGGCTGGAGGCTGTTCTGGCTGTGGGGGGCTGGAGTCTGTTCTGGCTGTGGGGGGCTGGAGTCTGTTCTGGCTGTGGGGGGCTGGAGGCTGTTCTGGCTGTGAGCGGCTGGAGGCTGTTCTGGCTGTGGGGGGCTAGGGGCTGGAGTATGTACTGGCTGTGGGGGGCTAGGGACTGGAGTCTGTTCTGGCTGTGGGGGGCTAGGGTCTGGAGTCTGTTCTGGCTGTGGGGGGCTAGGGGCTGGAGTCTGTTCTGGCTGTGGGAGGCTGTTCTGGCTGTGGTGGGCTGGAGTCTGTTCTGGCTGTGGGGGGCTGGTGGCTGGAGTCTGTTCTGGCTGTGGGGGGCTAGGGTCTGGAGTCTGTTCTGGCTGTGGGGGGCTAGGGGCTGGAGTCTGTTCTGGCTGTGGGAGGCTGTTCTGGCTGTGTGGGGCCAGGGAACTGGAGGCTGTTCTGGCTGTGGTGGGCTGGAGTCTGTTCTGGCTGTGGGGGGCTAGGGGCTGGAGTCTATTCTGGCTGTGGGGGGCTGGAGTCTGTTCTGGCTGTGGGGGTCTAGGGGCTGGAGTCTGTTCTGGCTGTGGGGGTCTAGGGGCTGGAGTCTGTTCTGGCTGTGGGGGGCTAGGGACTGGAGTCTGTTCTGGCTGTGGGGGGCTAGGGGCTGGAGTCTGTTCTGGCTGTGGGGGGCTGGGGGCTGGAGTCTGATCTGGCTGTGGGTGGCTGGAGTCTGTTCTGGGTGTGGGGGGCTGGAGGCTGTTCTGGCTGTGGGGGGCTGGAGGCTGTTCTGGCTGTGGGGGGCTGGATGCTGTTCTGGCAGTGGGGGGCTAGGGGCTGGAGTATGTACTGGCTGTGGGGGGCTAGGGACTGGAGTCTGTTCTGGCTGTGGGGGGCTAGGGGCTGGAGTCTGATCTGGCTATGGGGGGCTGGAGTTTGTTCTGGCTGTGGGGGGCTGGGACCTGTAGTCTGTTCTGGCTGTGTGGGGCTGGGGGCTGGAGTCTGTTCTGGCTGTGGGGTTCTAGGGGCTGGAGTCTGTTCTGGCTGTGGGGGGCTAGGGGCTGGAGTCTATTCTGGCTGTGGGGGGCTGGAGTCTGTTCTGGCTGTGGGGGTCTAGGGGCTGGAGACTGTTCTGGCTGTGGGGGGCTGGAGTCTGTTCTGGCTGTGGGGGGCTGCTGGCTGGAGTCTGTTCTGGCTGTGTGGGGCTAGGGGGCTGGAGTCTGTTCTGGCTGTGGGGGGCTGGAGGCTGTTCTGGGTGTGGGGGGCTTGGGGCTGGAATATGTACTGGCTGTGGGGAGCTAGGGGCTGGGGTCTGTTCTGGCTGTGGGGGGCTGGAGTCTGTTCTGGCTGTGGGGGGCTGGGGGCTAGAGTCTGTTCTGGCTGTGGGGGGCTAGGGGGCTAGAGTCTGATCTGGCTGTGGGGGGCTGGAGTCTGTTCTGGCTGTGGGGGGCTGGGGGCTGGAGTCTGTTCTGGCTGTCGGGGGCTAGGGGCTGGAGTCTGTTTTGGCTGTGGGGGGCTGGGGGCTGGAGTCTGTTCTGGCTGTGTGGGGCTAGGGGGCTGGAGTCTGATCTGTCTGTGGGGGGCTGGAGTCTGTTCTGGCTGTGGGGGGCTGGGGGCTGTAGTCTGTTCTGGCTGTGTGGGGCTGGGGGCTGGAGTCTGTTCTGGCTGTGGGGGGCTGGGGGCTGTAGTCTGTTCTGGCTGTGTGGGGCTGGGGGCTGGAGTCTGTTCTGGCTGTGGGGTTCTAGGGGCTGGAGTCCGTTCTGGCTGTGAGGGTCTAGGGGCTGTAGTCTGTTCTGGCTGTGGGGGGCTGGAGTCTGTTCTGGCTGTGGGGGGCTGGTGGCTGGAGTCTATTCTGGCTGTGGGGGGCAAGGGGCTGGAGTCTGTTCTGGCTGTGGGGGGCTAGGGGCTGGAGTCTGTTCTGGCTGTTGGGGGGCTGGTGGCTGGAGTCTGTTCTGGCTGTGGGGGGCTAGGGGCTGGAGTCTGTTCTGGCTGTGGGGATCTAGGAGCTGGAGTCTGTTCTGGCTGTGGGGGGCTAGGGGCTGGAGTCTGTTCTGGCTGTGGGGGGCTGGAGTCTGTTCTGGCTGTGGGGGGCTGGTGGCTGGAGTCGGTTCTGGCTGAGAGGGGCTAGGGGGCTGGAGTCTGTTCTGGCTGTGGGAGGCTGTTCTGGCTGTGTGGGGCCAGGGGCTGGAGTCTGTTCTGGCTGTGGTGGGCTGGAGTCTGTTCTGGCTGTGGTGGCTAGGGGCTGGAGTCTGTTCTGGCTGTGGGGGTCTAGGGGCTGGAGTCTGTTCTGGCTGTGGGGGGCTGGAGTCTGTTCTGGCTGTGGGGGGCTGCTGGCTGGAGGCTGTTCTGGCTGTGGGGGTCTAGGGGCTGGAGTCTAGTGGGGGTCTAGGGGCTGGAGTCTGTTCTGGCTGTGGGGGTCTAGGGGCTGGAGGCTGTTCTGGCTGTGGGGGGCTGGAGGCTGTTCTGGCTGTGGGGGTCTAGGGGCTGGAGGCTGTTCTGGCTGTGGGGGGCTGGAGTCTGTTCTGGCTGTGGGGGGGCTGGAGTCTGTTCTGGCTGTGGGGGGCTGGAGGCTGTTCTGGCTGTGAGCGGCTGGAGGCTGTTCTGGCTGTGGGGGGCTAGGGGCTGGAGTATGTACTGGCTGTGGGGGGCTAGGGGCTGGAGTCTATTCTGGCTGTGGGGGGCTGGAGTCTGTTCTGGCTGTGGGGGTCTAGGGGCTGGAGTCTGTTCTGGCTGTGGGGGGCTAGGGGCTGGAGTGTGTACTGGCTGTGGGGGGCTAGGGACTGGAGTCTGTTCTGGCTGTGGGGGGCTAGGGTCTGGAGTCTGTTCTGGCTGTGGGGGGCTAGGGGCTGGAGTCTGTTCTGGCTTAGGGAGGCTGTTCTGGCTGTGGTGGGCTGGAGTCTGTTCTGGCTGTGGGGGGGCTGGTGGCTGGAGTCTGTTCTGGCTGTGGGGGGCTAGGGTCTGGAGTCTGTTCTGGCTGTGGGGGGCTAGGGGCTGGAGTCTGTTCTGGCTGTGGGAGGCTGTTCTGGCTGTGTGGGGCCAGGGACTGGAGGCTGTTCTGGCTATGGTGGGCTGGAGTCTGTTCTGGCTGTGGGGGGCTAGGGGCTGGAGTCTATTCTGGCTGTGGGGGGGCTGGAGTCTGTTCTGGCTGTGGGGGTCTAGGGGCTGGAGTCTGTTCTGGCTGTGGGGGTCTAGGGGCTGGAGTCTGTTCTGGCTGTGGGGGGCTAGGGGCTGGAGTCTGTTCTGGCTGTGGGGGGCTAGGGTCTGGAGTCTGTTCTGGCTGTGGGGGGCTGGGGGCTGGAGTCTGATCTGGCTGTGGGGGGCTGGAGTCTGTTCTGGGTGTGGGGGTCTGGAGGCTGTTCTGGCTGTGGGGGGCTGGAGGCTGTTCTGGCTGTGGGGGGCTGGATGCTGTTCTGGCAGTGGGGGGCTAGGGGCTGGAGTCTGTTCTGGCTGTGGGGGGCTGGAGTCTGTTCTGGCTGTGGGGGGCTAGGGGCTGGAGTCTGATCTGGCTGTGGGGGGGCTGGAGTTTGTTCTGGCTGTGGGGCGCTGGGACCTGTAGTCTGTTCTGGCTGTGTGGGGCTGGGGGCTGGAGTCTGTTCTGGCTGTGGGGTTCTAGGGGCTGGAGTCTGTTCTGGCTGTGGGGGGCTAGGAGCTGGAGTCTATTCTGGCTGTGGGGGGCTGGAGTCTGTTCTGGCTGTGGGGGTCTAGGGGCTGGAGACTGTTCTGGCTGTGGGGGCTGGAATCTGTTCTGGCTGTGGGGGGCTGCTGGCTGGAGTCTGTTCTGGCTGTGTGGGGCTAGGGGGCTGGAGTCTGTTCTGGCTGTGGGGGGCTGGAGGCTGTTCTGGGTGTGGGGGGCTTGGGGCTGGAGTATGTACTGGCAGTGGGGGGCAGGGGTCTGTTCTGGCTGTGGGGGGCTGGAGTCTGTTCTGGCTGTGGGGGGCTGGGGGCTAGAGTCTGTTCTGGCTGTGTGGGGCTAGGGGTTGGAGTCTGTTCTGGCTGTGGGGGGCTGGAGTCTGTTCTGGCTGTGGGGGGCTGGGGGCTGGAGTCTGTTCTGGCTGTCGGGGGCTAGGAGCTGGAGTCTGTTCTGGCTGTGGGGGGCTGGGGGCTGGAGTCTGTTGTGGCTGTGTGGGGCTGGGGGGCTGGAGTCTGATCTGGCTGTGGGGGGCTGGAGTCTGTTCTGGCTGTGGGGGGCTGGGGGCTGGATTCTGTTCTGGCTGTGGGGGGCTGGAGTCTGTTCTGGCTGTGGGGAGCTGGGGGCTGGAGTCTGTTCTGGCTGTGGGGGGCTGGAGTCTGTTCTGGCTGTGGGGGGGCTGGAGTCTGTTCTGGCTGTGGGGGGCTGGTGGCTGGAGTCGGTTCTGGCTGAGAGGGGCTTGGGGGCTGGAGTCTGTTCTGGCTGTGGGAGGCTGTTCTGGCTGTGTGGGGCCAGGGGCTGGAGTCTGTTCTGGCTGTGGTGGGCTGGAGTCTGTTCTGGCTGTGGTGGCTAGGGGCTGGAGTCTGTTCTGGCTGTGGGGGGCTGCTGGCTGGAGGCTGTTCTGGCTGTGGGGGTCTAGGGGCTGGAGTCTGTTCTGGCTGTGGTGGGCTGGAGTCTGTTCTGGCTGTGGTGGCTAGGGGCTGGAGTCTGTTCTGGCTGTGGGGGGCTGGAGTCTGTTCTGGCTGTGGGGGTCTAGGGGCTGGAGTCTGTTCTGGCTGTGGGGGTCTAGGGGCTGGAGGCTGTTCTGGCTGTGGGGGGCTATAGGCTGTTCTGGCTGTGGGGGTCTAGGGGCTGGAGGCTGTTCTGGCTGTGGGGGGCTGGAGTCTGTTCTGGCTGTGGGGGGGCTGGAGTCTGTTCTGGCTGTGGGGGGCTGGAGGCTGTTCTGGCTGTGATCGGCTGGAGGCTGTTCTGGCTGTGGGGGGCTAGGGGCTGGAGTATGTACTGGCTGTGGGGGGCTAGGGACTGGAGTCTGTTCTGGTTGTGGGGGGCTAGGGTCTGGAGTCTGTTCTGGCTGTGGGGGGCTAGGGGCTGGAGTCTGTTCTGGCTGTGGGAGGCTGTTCTGGCTGTGGTGGGCTGGAGTCTGTTCTGGCTTTGGGGGGCTGGTGGCTGGAGTCTGTTCTGTCTGTGGGGGGCTAGGGTCTGGAGTCTGTTCTGGCTGTGGGGGGCTAGGGGCTGGAGTCTGTTCTGGCTGTGGGAGGCTGTTCTGGCTGTGGTGGGCTGGAGTCTGTTCTGGCTGTGGGGGGCTGGTGGCTGGAGTCTGTTCTGGCTGTGGGGGGCTAGGGTCTGGAGTCTGTTCTGGCTGTGGGGGGCTAGGGGCTGGAGTCTGTTCTGGCTGTGGGAGGCTGTTCTGGCTGTGTGGGGCCAGGGACTGGAGGCTGTTCTGGCTGTGGTGGGCTGGAGTCTGTTCTGGCTGTTGGGGGCTAGGGGATGGAGTCTATTCTGGCTGTGGGGGGCTGTTCTGGCTGTGGTGGGCTGGAGTCTGTTCTGGCTGTGGGGGGCTGGTGGCTGGAGTCTGTTCTGGCTGTGGGGGGCTAGGGTCTGGAGTCTGTTCTGGCTGTGGGGGGCTAGGGGCTGGAGTCTGTTCTGGCTGTGGGACGCTGTTCTGGCTGTGTGGGGCCAGGGACTGGAGGCTGTTCTGGCTGTGGTGGGCTGGAGTCTGTTCTGGCTGTGGGGGGCTAGGGTATGGAGTCTATTCTGGCTGTGGGGGGCTGGAGTCTGTTCTGGCTGTGGGGGTCTAGGGGCTGGAGTCTGTTCTGGCTGTGGGGGTTTAGGGGCTGGAGTCTGTTCTGGCTGTGGGGGGCTAGGGGCTGGAGTCTGTTCTGGCTGTGGGGGGCTGGAGTCTGATCTGGCTGGTGGGGGGCTGGAGTCTGTTCTGGGTGTGGGGGGCTGGAGGCTGTTCTGGCTATGGGGGGCTGGAGGCTGTTCTGACTGTGGGGGGCTGGATGCTGTTCTGGCAGTGGGGGGCTAGGGGCTGGAGTATTTACTGGCTGTGGAGGGCTAGGGACTGGAGTCTGTTCTGGCTGTGGGGGGCTGGAGTCTGTTCTGGCTATGGGGGGCTAGGGTCTGGAGTCTGTTCTGGCTGTGGGGGGCTAGGGGCTGGAGTCTGTTCTGGCTGTGGGAGGCTGTTCTGGCTGTGTGGGGCCAGGGACTGGAGGCTGTTCTGGCTGTGGTGGGCTGGAGTCTGTTCTGGCTGTGGGGGGCTAGGGGCTGGAGTCTATTCTGGCTGTGGGGGGGCTGGAGTCTGTTCTAGCTGTGGGGGTCTAGGGGCTGGAGTCTGTTCTGGCTGTGGGGGGCTAGGGGCTGGAGTCTTTTCTGGCTGTGGGGGGCTAGGGGCTGGAGTCTGTTCTGGCTGTGGGGGGCTGGGGGCTGGAGTCTGATCTGGCTGGTGGGGGGCTGGAGTCTGTTCTGGGTGTGGGGGGGCTGGAGGCTGTTCTGGCTATGGGGGGGCTGGAGGCTGTTCTGACTGTGGGGGGCTGGATGCTGTTCTGGCAGTGGGGGGCTAGGGGCTGGAGTATTTACTGGCTGTGGGGGGCTAGGGACTGGAGTCTGTTCTGGCTGTGGGGGGCTGGAGTCTGTTCTGGCTATGGGGGGCTAGGGTCTGGAGTCTGTTCTGGCTGTGGGGGGCTAGGGGCTGGAGTCTGTTCTGGCTGTGGGAGGCTGTTCTGGCTGTGTGGGGCCAGGGACTGGAGGCTGTTCTGGCTGTGGTGGGCTGGAGTCTGTTCTGGCTGTGGGGGGCAAGGGGCTGGAGTCTATTCTGGCTGTGGGGGGCTGGAGTCTGTTCTAGCTGTGGGGGTCTAGGGGCTGGAGTCTGTTCTGGCTGTGGGGGTCTAGGGGCTGGAGTCTGTTCTGGCTGTGGGGGGCTAGGGGCTGGAGTCTGTTCTGGCTGTGGGGGGCTAGGGGCTGGAGTCTGTTCTGGCTGTGGGGGGCTGGGGGCTGGAGTCTGATCTGGCTGTGGGGGGCTGGAGTCTGTTCTGGGTGCGGGGGGCTGGAGGCTGTTCTGGCTGTGGGGGGCTGGAGGCTGTTCTGGCTGTGGGGGGCTGGATGCTGTTCTGGCAGTGGGGGGCTAGGGGCTGGAGTATGTACTGGCTGTGGGGGGCTAGGGACTGGAGTCTGTTCTGGCTGTGGGGGGCTGGAGTCTGTTCTGGCTGTGGGGGGCTAGGGGCTGGAGTCTGATCTGGCTATGTTGGGGCTGGAGTTTGTTCTGGCTGTGGGGGGCTGGGACCTGTAGTCTGTTCTGGCTGTGTTGGGCTGGGGGCTGGAGTCTGTTCTGGCTGTGGGGTTCTAGGGGCTGGAGTCTATTCTGGCTGTGGGGGGCTGGAGTCTGTTCTGGCTGTGGGGGTCTAGGGGCTGGAGACTGTTCTGGCTGTGGGGGGCTGGAGTCTGTTCTGGCGTTGGGGGGCTGCAGGCTGGAGTCTGTTCTGGCTGTGTGGGGCTAGGGGGCTGGAGTCTGTTCTGGCTGTGGGGGGCTGGAGGCTGTTCTGGGTGTGGGGGGCTTGGGGCTGGAGTATGTACTGGCTGTGGGGGGCTAGGGGCTGGGGTCTGTTCTGGCTGTGGGAGGCTGGAGTCTGTTCTGGCTGTGGGGGGCTGGGGGCTAGAGTCTGTTCTGGCTGTGTGGGGCTAGGGGGCTAGAGTCTGATCTGGCTGTGGGGGGCTGGAGTCTGTTCTGGCTGTGGGGGGCTGGGAGCTGGAGTATATACTGGCTGTGGGGGGCTAGGGGTGGGAGTCTGTTCTGGCTGTGGGGGGCTGGAGTCTGTTCTGGCTGTGGGGGGCTGGGGGCTGGAGTCTGTTCTGGCTGTCGGGGGCTAGGGGCTGGAGTCTGTTCTGGCTGTGTTGGGCTGGGGGCTGGAGTCTGTTCTGGCTGTGTGGGGCTAGGGGGCTGGAGTCTGATCTGGCTGTGGGGGGCTGGAGTCTGTTCTGGCTGTGGGGAGCTGGGGGCTGGAGTCTGTTCTGGCTGTGGGGGGCTGGAGTCTGTTCTGGCTGTGGGGGGGCTGGAGTCTGTTCTGGCTGTGGGGGGCTGGTGGCTGGAGTCGGTTCTGGCTGAGAGGGGCTAGGGGGCTGGAGTCTGTTCTGGCTGTGGGAGGCTGTTCTGGCTATGTGGGGCCAGGGGCTGGAGTCTGTTCTGGCTGTGGTGGGCTGGAGTCTGTTCTGGCTGTGGTGGCTAGGGGCTGGAGTCTGTTCTGGCTGTGGGGGTCTAGGGGCTGGAGTCTGTTCTGGCTGTTTTGGGCTGGAGTCTGTTCTGGCTGTGGGGGGCTGCTGGCTGGAGGCTGTTCTGGCTGTGGTGGCTAGGGGCTGGAGTCTGTTCTGGCTGTGGGGGGCTGGAGTCTGTTCTGGCTGTGGGGGTCTAGGGGCTGGAGTCTGTTCTGGCTGTGGGGGTCTAGGGGCTGGAAGCTGTTCTGGCTGTGGGGGGCTGGAGGCTGTTCTGGCTGTGGGGGTCTAGGGGCTGGAGGCTGTTCTGGCTGTGGGGGGCTGGAGTCTGTTCTGGCTGTGGGGGGCTGGAGTCTGTTCTGGCTGTGGGGGGCTGGAGGCTGTTCTGGCTGTGAGCGGCTGGAGGCTGTTCTGGCTGTGGGGGGCTAGGGGCTGGAGTATGTACTGGCTGTGGGGGGCTAGGGACTGGAGTCTGTTCTGGTTGTGGGGGGCTAGGGTCTGGAGTCTGTTCTGGCTGTGGGGGGCTAGGGGCTGGAGTCTGTTCTGGCTGTGGGAGGCTGTTCTGGCTGTGGTGGGCTGGAGTCTGTTCTGGCTGTGGGGGGCTGGTGGCTGGAGTCTGTTCTGGCTATGGGGGGCTAGGGGCTGGAGTCTGTTCTGGCTGTGGGGGGCTAGGGGCTGGAGTCTGTTCTGGCTGTGGGAGGCTGTTCTGGCTGTGTGGGGCCAGGGACTGGAGGCTGTTCTGGCTGTGGTGGGCTGGAGTCTATTCTGGCTGTGGGGGGCTGTAGTCTGTTCTGGCTGTGGGGGTCTAGGGGCTGGAGTCTGTTCTGGCTGTGGGGGTCTAGGGGCTGGAGTCTGTTCTGGCTGTGGGGGGCTAGGGGCTGGAGTCTGTTCTGGCTGTGGGGGGCTAGGGGCTGGAGTCTGTTCTGGCTGTGGGGGGCTGGGGGCTGGAGTCTGATCTGGCTGTGGGGGGCTGGAGTCTGTTCTGGGTGTGGGGGGCTGGAGGCTGTTCTGGCTGTGGGGGGCTGGAGGCTGTTCTGGCTGTGGGGGGCTGGATGCTGTTCTGGCAGTGGGGGGCTAGGGGCTGGAGACTGTTCTGGCTGTGGGGGGCTGGAGTCTGTTCTGGCGTTGGGGGGCTGCAGGCTGGAGTCTGTTCTGGCTGTGTGGGGCTAGGGGGCTGGAGTCTGTTCTGGCTGTGGGGGGCTGGAGGCTGTTCTGGGTGTGGGGGGCTTGGGGCTGGAGTATGTACTGGCTGTGGGGGCTAGGGGGGGAGTCTGTTCTGGCTGTGGGGGGCTGGAGTCTTTTCTGGCTGTGGGGGGCTGGGGGCTGGAGTCTGTTCTGGCTGTCGGGGGCTAGGGGCTGGAGTCTGTTCTGGCTGTGGGGGGCTGGGGGCTGGAGTCTGTTCTGGCTGTGGGGGTCTAGGGGCTGGAGTCTGTTCTGGCTGTGGGGGTCTAGGGGCTGGAGGCTGTTCTGGCTGTGGGGGGCTGGAGGCTGTTCTGGCTGTGGGGGTCTAGGGGCTGGAGGCTGTTCTGGCTGTGGGGGGCTGGAGTCTGTTCTGGCTGTGGGGGGCTGGAGTCTGTTCTGGCTTTGGGGGGCTGGAGGCTGTTCTGGCTGTGAGCGGCTGGAGGCTGTTCTGGCTGTGGGGGGCTAGGGGCTGGAGTATGTACTGGCTGTGGGGGGCTAGGGACTGGAGTCTGTTCTGGTTGTGGGGGGCTAGGGTCTGGAGTCTGTTCTGGCTGTGGGGGGCTAGGGGCTGGAGTCTGTTCTGGCTGTGGGAGGCTGTTCTGGCTGTGGTGGGCTGGAGTCTGTTCTGGCTGTGGGGGGCTGGAGTCTGTTCTGGCTGTGGGGGTCTAGGGGCTGGAGTCTGTTCTGGCTGTGGGGGTCTAGGGGCTGGAGGCTGTTCTGGCTGTGGGGGGCTGGAGGCTGTTCTGGCTGTGGGGGTCTAGGGGCTGGAGGCTGTTCTGGCTGTGGGGGGCTGGAGTCTGTTCTGGCTGTGGGGGGCTGGAGTCTGTTCTGGCTTTGGGGGGCTGGAGGCTGTTCTGGCTGTGAGCGGCTGGAGGCTGTTCTGGCTGTGGGGGGCTAGGGGCTGGAGTATGTACTGGCTGTGGGGGGCTAGGGACTGGAGTCTGTTCTGGTTGTGGGGGGCTAGGGTCTGGAGTCTGTTCTGGCTGTGGGGGGCTAGGGGCTGGAGTCTGTTCTGGCTGTGGGAGGCTGTTCTGGCTGTGGTGGGCTGGAGTCTGTTCTGGCTGTGGGGGGCTGGTGGCTGGAGTCTGTTCTGGCTGTGGGGGGCTAGGGGCTGGAGTCTGTTCTGGCTGTGGGGGGCTAGGGGCTGGAGTCTGTTCTGGCTGTGGGAGGCTGTTCTGGCTGTGTGGGGCCAGGGACTGGAGGCTGTTCTGGCTGTGGTGGGCTGGAGTCTATTCTGGCTGTGGGGGGCTGGAGTCTGTTCTGGGTGTGGGGGGCTGGAGGCTGTTCTGGCTGTGGGGGGCTGGAGGCTGTTCTGGCTGTGGGGGGCTGGATGCTGTTCTGGCAGTGGGGGGCTAGGGGCTGGAGTATGTACTGTGTGTGTGGGGCTAGGGACTGGAGTCTGTTCTGGCTGTGGGGGGCTGGAGTCTGTTCTGGCTGTGGGGGGCTAGGGGCTGGGGTCTGTTCTGGCTGTGGGAGGCTGGAGTCTGTTCTGGCTGTGGGGGGCTGGGGGCTAGAGTCTGTTCTGGCTGTGTGGGGCTAGGGGGCTAGAGTCTGATCTGGCTGTGGGGGGCTGGGGGTTGGAGTATATACTGGCTATGGGGGGCTAGGGGTTGGAGTCTGTTCTGGCTGTGGGGGGCTGGAGTCTGTTCTGGCTGTGGGGGGCTGGGGGCTGGAGTCTGTTCTGGCTGTGTGGGGCTAGGGGGCTGGAGTCTGATCTGGCTGTGGGGGGCTGGAGTCTGTTCTGGCTGTGGGGGGCTGGGGGCTGGAGTCTGTTCTGGCTGTGGGGGGCTGGAGTCTGTTCTGGCTGTGGGGAGCTGGGGGCTGGAGTCTGTTCTGGCTGTGGGGGGCTTGGGGCTGGAGTATGTACTGGCTGTGGGGGGCTAGGGGCTGGGGTCTATTCTGGCTGTGGGGGGCTAGGGGCTGGAGTCTGTTCTGGCTGTGGGGGGCTGGGGGCTAGAGTCTGTTCTGGCTGTGTGGGGCTAGGCGCCTAGAGTCTGATCTGGCTGTGGGGGGCTGGAGTCTGTTCTGGCTGTGGGGGGCTGGGGGCTGGAGTATGTACTGGCTGTGGGGGGCTAGGGGTTGGAGTCTGTTCTGGCTGTGGGGGGCTGGGGCTGGAGTCTGTTCTGGCTGTGGGGGGATGGGGGCTGGAGTCTGTTCTGGCTGTGTGGGGCTAGGGGGCTGGAGTCTGATCTGGCTGTGGGGGGCTGGAGTCTGTTCTGGCTGTGGGGGGCTGGAGTCTGTTCTGGCTGTGTGGGGCTGGAGTCTGATCTGGCTGTGGGGGTCTGGAGTCTGTTCTGGCTGTGGGGGGCTGGAGTCTGTTCTGGCTGTGGGGGGCTGGAGTCTGTTCTGGCTGTGTGGGGCTAGGGGGCTGGAGTCTGATCTGGCTGTGGGGGGCTGGAGTCTGTTCTGGCTGTGGGGGGCTGGGGGGTGGAGTCTGTTCTGGCTATGGGGGGCTGGGGGCTGGAGTCTGATCTGGCTGTGGGGGGCTGGAGTCTGTTCTGGCTGTCCATTAGGGTGGCCAAGGGCCAGGGTCTAATGCACGTCTTCCTCCTCTCCTCCTCCTCTCCAAATTGGTTGCTCTGTCACTCTTTTTCTGGAGTTTCCAGGGAGCAAATGAGGGTCTTGATTAAACCGGGGCTGTCTGGAATACTGCCTGTTCATAACTGCCCAGGCCACAGATGGGGAGAGGGAGAGAGAGCCAAGGTCGTGCCCAGTGGTCCTGTGCCAGTAGAAAAATTGCCTGTCTGCAATGTCTCCTCTAGTAGGCTTTCTGTTTCATGGCAGACTGTGACTCTGCACTATGTGTTAAAACATCAAATAGTTAGTCTAGTTTTCAACATACCTTTATTGACCTCAACTGTTAACATAACATGTTCCAGTATTTGAGTGTCCACGGTACGATGATGTAATCCCAATCTGGTGTGTGCAGGCTCACTGTCACTTTGCTGTGTTTTCTAGTAGAAAACAAGGATGGGAATGATGAATGTGTAGCAGTGTGTTCACTGGCAGCTTAGGGAAGACAGGGGCACAGTTCAAACAGACTGCCAGACAGTAACTTTTAATCCCCTGAAACAACACCACTCAGCAGCCACAACCATGGATGCATCTTAAATTGCACCTTATTCCCTATATAGTGCACTACTTTTGACCAGGGCCCATATAGGGCTCTGGACAAAAGTATTGTACTAGGTAGGGAATAGGGTGCCTGTTGGGACACACCCATGTCTCGCCATACGTCTTAGTTACAATACTAATGCCCATTTAGCTATGCAACCCTGATTCGTTTAATTTCTTGAAGCGGAAATTTAATCTGTTCACCCCCAAATAAATTAGATTTGGTGTATGAACTTTTGGAAAGCTTTTAGCATGGACTCATCCTCTGGCTGTTGCTGGGGACCCAATAAACTGAAGCGGTGATGAACAGATGGAGCTGTGGTCCATGGGGCATGTGTGGCTCGTCAAACCAGACCCAAGAATCTTCCTCTTAGTTTTATTAATGCTACAGCACTGCCATAACGCGGCCCAAAATGGCACCCTATTCCCTATATAGTGCACTTCTTTTGACCAGAGCCCCGGTGAAAAGAAGTGCACTATATAGGGAATAGGGTGGGATTTGGGACAGAGATCATGTTTAATCAGTTCAGAACACCTAAAATACCTGTAGCTTTGAGTGAATTTGTGTTATTGGTGGCTATAGTAATGACATTTTGGTTTATATGAGGGCAGAAGCGGATGAAAACCTCTCAATGCCACCTGCTCTTGCTGTTTCTACCTGTCTTTGTTGGTGTGTATCTTCTCTGATCATGTCTCACTGCTTCTCTGTTAGTTCCCTCTGTAATTAATTGTTTTGAGACACCATTGTTGCTCTGGTAATCTAGTAAATATGAAATTACAACTTCCTCTCTGTGTGTTCCGTTTCAGGGTGAGGGTGTTTTACCTGCGCACCGGCTCCTCTGTGACATCACTGTACGCCCACCACATGGGCGTGACCTCCGTGCAGGCAGACGATTGGAAGATTGTGAGCGGCTGCGGCGAGGGATTGGTCTGCTTCTGGGAGATGAGGATGGGAGCCAACCTGTGGAAGGTGGGACAAGAGAGTTCTTTCTCTTGGTTGTTTAGTGTGCATCTGTTGATACATCTATTTGTTTGTATCACTAAAGGCAGGTAGAGTACTGACATGTGCTGTCCTGCACTTATTCATAGCCTCATTTATGTGTCTTGCGGTTCCTGTCACTTGTACGCATTTAAAAAATATTCAGCAATATGCAACATTGACCTATCAGGCTGACATTAGCAGCAAACCAACAGGTGCATCAGTTGATCAATTCTCAGCTCCTTAGTGAATGTGTTAGGGTTTGTGTGTGTTAGGGTTTGTGTGTGTTTGGGTTTTGTGTGTTTGGGTTTGTGTGTGTTTGGGTTTGTGAGTGTTTGGGTTTGTGTGTGTTTGGGTTTTGTGTGTTTGGGTTTGTGAGTGTTTGTGTGTGTTTGGGTTTGTGTGTGTTTGGGTTTGTGAGTGTTTGTGTGTGTTTGGGTTTGTGTGTGTTTGGGTTTTGTGTGTTTGGGTTTGTGAGTGTTTGTGTGTGTTTGGGTTTGTGTGAAAAATATATTTAAAAAAATATATATACAAATATTCAATTGTAAAAAATTGTGTTTGTTATTTCTCCTTCCTGTCTATTTTCAGGCACCCAGTCAGACACGTCCGGTTCAACACTAGCTCCCTGATGACCACCAACCTCCCAGACAAAAGTCTCCACGAGGGGCCTGCATCACAGACGATGACCTCACAGCCTACTGCAGGTGACTGATAACGCACAGACCCTCCCTCATCCCTCTAACACTGACTCCCGCTAACACTCTAAACCCTGAAGGCTGTTTGATGCTAATGCTATTCATAAACATGGCATACCCCGGTTCTAAGTACTTCCTCAGGCTGTCCTATCCCAATACAGATCCTTGCACAAGAAAATACTTCTCATAATTATAAGCTTTTGGCTTAGCGTACCTCTACTCTGATCTACAGAGAAAATTATGCAGAGAGCATTGGCTCATTCTCTCTGTCCACACGACACAGGGGACAGAGAGTAGTGTCTGTTGTTTAACTCACCTCATTCTCTCTGTCCACACGACACAGGGGACAGAGAGTAGTGTCTGTTGTTTAACTCACCTCATTCTCTCTGTCCACACAACACAGGGGACAGCGAGTACTGTCTGTTCTTTAACTCACCTCATTCTCTCTGTCCACACGACACAGGGGACAGAGAGTGGTGTCTGTTGTTTAACTCACCTAATTCTCTCTGTCCACACGACACAGGGGACAGAGAGTACTGTCTGTTGTTTAACTCACCTCATTCTCTCTGTCCACACGACACAGGGGACAGAGAGTAGCGTCTGTTGTTTAACTCACCTCATTCTCTCTGTCCACACGACACAGGGGACAGAGAGTAGTGTCTGTTGTTTAACTCACCTCATGGTATGCCAAGGTGGCATAGCAGTTCAGACGTCTTTTGTCCTCGTCTTGTCGTGTCCTGTATATATATATATTTACAACTTTTTCACATACATTTTATTTTTATTTTCCATCAACTCATCTTCTAAACACTCTCCTGCAACCCGCCTCACCAATGTATATTTATAAAAAAGTATTATTTACCTCAGATCTGTAATCCTCCAAGAAGCTAGCCAGAAACTCCAAGAAGCTAGCCTGAAACTAGCCAGAAGCTAATCCAGAAGCTAGTTCAGAAGCTAGTTAGCTCCTTTACTGGCAAATCGTTAGTATTCAGCTAACCACGGTTTGTGGTCATCAGCTATCCTTTAGCTCGAAAATCTATCGCCAGTTCTGTACGGCGCAGCGCGGCTCGGAACGGAACATACCGGACCAATTTTTCTCTCCATGTCCCTGGATTTCGACTGCTCTCTGGACATTCATACCCGGATCTCACAGCTAGCTAGCTGCTATCCGTGTGACTATCGGCCTTCGTCGATTCCGGAGCAAACATCAATTATTCCGGAGCTAGCAAGCTCCGTCAATCACTCCTGAGTTCCATCAATCACACCTGGGCTGCAGTCACCTATCCGGACCCGTTTTACTGCTTTCGCGGAGCCCCACCGGGCCTTCACAACTGGACTGCCGACGTTATCTACCCGAAGGAGTTATTCGGCTGGCTCCTCCGTCGCGACGTTACCTGAACGCCCATCTGCGGCCTGCTAACCGTTAGCTGTCTTACCGGCTGCTATCTGAATAGACAATCGGACAATTTTTTTATTTTTTTTATTTTTTATTATTATTATTATGTTTTCTTCTTGGGCCTCTATAACTATATCTATTGTTTTTATTTTTGTTGTTGTTGTGTGATTTGGATTAATCCCCTCTACCACACGGAACCCCACTAATCTACTGACGGAACGCAAGAGGTAGCTAACAACAGACCTCCATCCTATGCTAGCTTGCTACCGATGCCCTGGCTAGCTGTCTAAATCACCAACCAACCTCTCCACTCACCGGACCCTTTTGATCACTCGACTAAGCATGCCTCTCCTTAATGTCAATATGTCTTGTCCATTTCTGTTCTGGTTAGTGTTTATTGGCTTATTTCACTGTAGAGCCTCTAGTCCTGCTCACTATACCTTATCCAACCTATTAGTTCCACCACCCACACATGCAATGACATCTCCTGGTTTCAACGATGTTTCTAGAGACAATATCTCTCTCTTCATCACTCAATACCTAGGTTTACCTCCACTGTATTCACATCCTACCATACATTTGTCTGTACATTATACCTTGATGCTTTTTTATCGCCCCCAGAAACCTCCTTTTACTCTATGTTCCAGACGTTCTAGACGACCAATTCTCATAGCTTTTAGCCGTACCCTTATTCTACTCCTCCTATGTTCCTCTGGCGATGTAGAGGTGAATCCAGGCCCTGCAGTGCCTAGCTCCACTCCTATTCCCCAGGCGCTCTCTTTTGACGACTTCTGTAACCGTAATAGCCTTGGTTTCATGCATGTTAACATTAGAAGCCTCCTCCCTAAGTTTGTTCTATTCACTGCTTTAGCACACTCTGCCAACCCGGATGTTCTAGCTGTGTCTGAATCCTGGCTTAGGAAGACCACCAAAAACTCAGACATTTTAATTCCAAACTACAACATTTTCAGACAAGATAGAACTGCCAAAGGGGGCGGTGTTGCAATCTACTGCAAAGATAGCCTGCAGAGTTCTGTCCTACTATCCAGGTCTGTACCCAAACAATTTGAACTTCTACTTTTAAAAATCCACCTCTCTAAAAACAAGTCTCTCACCGTTGCCGCCTGCTATAGACCACCCTCTGCCCCCAGCTGTGCTCTGGACACCATATGTGAACTGATTGCCCCCCATCTATCTTCAGAGTTCGTGCTGCTAGGCGACCTAAACTGGAACATGCTTAACACCCCAGCCATCCTACAATCTAAACTTGATGCCCTCAATCTCACACAAATTATCAATGAACCTACCAGGTACCTCCCCAAAACCTTAAACACGGGCACCCTCATAGATATCATCCTAACCAACTTCCCCTCTAAATACACCTCTGCTGTCTTCAACCAAGATCTCAGCGATCACTGCCTCATTGCCTGCATCCGTAATGGGTCAGCGGTCAAACGACCGCCACTCATCACTGTAAAACGCTCCCTGAAACACTTCTGCGAGCAGGCCTTTCTAATCGACCTGGCCGGGGTATCCTGGAAGGATATTGATCTCATCCCGTCAGTAGAGGATGCCTGGATATTTTTTTAAAATGCCTTCCTAACCATCCTTATATAAACATGCCCCATTCAAGAAATTTAGAACCAGGAACAGATATAGCCCTTGGTTTTCCCCAGACCTGACTGCCCTTAACCAACACAAAAACATCCTATGGCGTTCTGCATTAGCATCGAACAGCCCCCGTGATATGCAGCTGTTCAGGGAAGCTAGAAATCATTATACACAGGCAGTTAGAAAAGCCAAGGCTAGCTTTTTCAAGCAGAAATTTGCTTCCTGCAACACTAACTCAAAAAAGTTCTGGGACACTGTAAAGTCCATGGAGAATAAGAACACCTCCTCCCAGCTGCCCACTGCACTGAAGATAGGAAACACTGTCACCACTGATAAATCCACCATAATTGAGAATTTCAATAAGCATTTTTCTACGGCTGGCCATGCTTTCCACCTGGCTACTCCTACCCCGGACAACAGCACTGCACCCCCAACAGCAACTCGCCCAAGCCTTCCCCATTTCTCCTTCTCCCAAATCCATTCAGCTGATGTTCTGAAAGAGCTGCAAAATCTGGACCCCTACAAATCAGCCGGGCTAGACAATCTGGACCCTTTCTTTCTAAAATTATCTGCCGAAATTGTTGCCACCCCTATTACTAGCCTGTTCAACCTCTCTTTCGTGTCGTCTGAGATTCCCAAAGATTGGAAAGCAGCTGCGGTCATCCCCCTCTTCAAAGGGGGGGACACTCTTGACCCAAACTGCAACAGACCTATATCTATCCTACCGTGCCTTTCTAAGGTCTTCGAAAGCCAAGTCAACAAGCAGATTACCGACCATTTCGAATCTCACCATACCTTCTCTGCTATGCAATCTGGTTTCAGAGCTGGTCATGGGTGCACCTCAGCCACGCTCAAGGTCCTAAACGATATCTTAACCGCCATCGATAAGAAACATTACTGTGCAGCCGTATTCATTGATCTGGCCAAGGCTTTCGACTCTGTCAATCACCATATCCTCATCGGCAGACTCGACAGCCTTGGTTTCTCAAATGATTGCCTCGCCTGGTTCACCAACTACTTCTCTGATAGAGTTCAGTGTGTCAAATCGGAGGGTCTGCTGTCCGGACCTCTGGCAGTCTCTATGGGGGTGCCACAGGGTTCAATTCTTGGACCGACTCTCTTCTCTGTATACATCAATGAGGTCGCTCTTGCTGCTGGTGAGTCCCTGATCCACCTCTACGCAGACGACACCATTCTGTATACTTCCGGCCCTTCTCTGGACACTGTGTTAACAACCCTCCAGGCAAGCTTCAATGCCATACAACTCTCCTTCCGTGGCCTCCAATTGCTCTTGAATGCAAGTAAAACTAAATGCATGCTCTTCAACCGATCGCTGCCTGCACCTACCCGCCTGTCCAACATCACTACTCTGGACGGCTCTGACTTAGAATACGTGGACAACTACAAATACTTAGGTGTCTGGTTAGATTGTAAACTCTCCTTCCAGACCCATATCAAACATCTCCAATCCAAAGTTAAATCTAGAATTGGCTTCCTATTTCGCAACAAAGCATCCTTCACTCATGCTGCCAAACATACCCTTGTAAAACTGACCATCCTACCAATCCTCGACTTTGGCGATGTCATTTACAAAATAGCCTCCAATACCCTACTCAACAAATTGGATGCAGTCTATCACAGTGCAATCCGTTTTATCACCAAAGCCCCATATACTACCCACCATTGCGACCTGTACGCTCTCGTTGGCTGGCCCTCGCTTCATACTCGTCGCCAAACCCACTGGCTCCATGTCATCTACAAGACCCTGCTAGGTAAAGTCCCCCCTTATCTCAGCTCGCTGGTCACCATAGCATCTCCCACCTGTAGCACACGCTCCAGCAGGTATATCTCTCTAGTCACCCCCAAAACCAATTCTTTCTTTGGCCGCCTCTCCTTCCAGTTCTCTGCTGCCAATGACTGGAACGAACTACAAAAATCTCTGAAACTGGAAACACTTATCTCCCTCACTAGCTTTAAGCACCAACTGTCAGAGCAGCTCACAGATTACTGCACCTGTACATAGCCCACCTATAATTTAGCCCAAACAACTACCTCTTTCCCAACTGTATTTAATTTTTATTTATTTATTTATTTTGCTCCTTTGCACCCCATTATTTCTTTTATTTCTACTTTGCACATTCTTCCATTGCAAAACTACCATTCCAGTATTTTACTTGCTATATTGTATTTACTTTGCCATCTTGGCCTTTTTTGCCTTTACCTCCCTTCTCACCTCATTTGCTCACATTGTATATAGACTTGTTTATACTGCATTATTGACTGTATGTTTGTTTTTACTCCATGTGTAACTCTGTGTCGTTCTATCTGTCGAACTGCTTTGCTTTATCTTGGCCAGGTCGCAATTGTAAATGAGAACTTGTTCTCAACTTGCCTACCTGGTTAAATAAAGGTAAAATAAATAAAATAAAAAAATTCTCTCCGTCCACATTAGACACAGGGAAGTGATCTGCCACAAGGACTTCTCTGAAGACTCTTCCTCCCAGGACCATGTTCTGCCCATCTGCAGTTCTCACTACGTAGAGTCATCTGGTTACAACATCGGCCGTTCCCTATGACATCCTGTCTTGCTCTTACCCTTCCTACTGACCCACGTACACAATCTACAACCAGGACTTTTATACACTGGCTCCACTGGCACTGGTACAGAGTCAATGTGCGGGGGCACCGGTACAGAGTCAATGTGCGGGGACACCGGTTAGTTGAGGTGTTTGAGGTAGTATGTACATGTAGGTAGCGTTAAGTGACTATGCATAGATAAGAAGATTGAATGCTGTGCTCACTGTTGTTTCATCAGTGTTCAGTCTGGTTTAACCAGGATATGGGGTCTGTACAAATCAAACCAGCTTTTAGAAATCTGTTAGATTTTCCAAACTGAATTCATTTTTAAATTTTGTTTGTGAAGGTAGTAGTCCGTATTTATTTTTAAAGAACCTCATGTTTCCTCATAAAGGTGTAAATGTACATTCAAAGCATTGGTTTTGCTATCCACATTTTGTACAGTGAATTGTTTAATTGAACTTATGATGTAAAATAAATGAATTCAGAATAAATGCATTGTCATGATGGGATTATATTTTTTTATAAAGAGATATTGAACTTCACACTGATACAGTATGCTCCATAAATTGAACAACAATCAACTAATCTTTCTGCTTAATTTACTTCAGTGGAACTGCGTAAAGTGCTTCTGTATTCACAAGAAGATGCACGCAAAACACAAATAATGTTGACATTTTTCATCACAATTTTTTATTTTGAATTTATAGAAAATGTATATAAATTACTGTCAAGGCTATTACAACTTCTTTGGGCATAATATCCATTTAATGTATTAGAAATTGAACTTAAACAAAGAAGTAGTACATTTAAGTGGTTATTCTTTCTTTCTTTTTAGAGGGTAGGAAGGTGAAACTTACAACTTAGAGAGAGCTGTAAGTCTCCCTACCAAGGCCATAGCAGAGGACAGTGTCCTAATAAAGCTGGGTGAAGTAGATAAATGAGTCCCAAGTCTCTAGCCCTGTAGGAATGCACTGTGCCCCGTGTCTCAGGCTCTGAATGTGAGCCAGAACAATAGTGACCCTGGATGCCATTGCCAACTCTGATCCTCAGAAGTGATCCACATAACAGGTCATGTGAACATCTAGGCACTCAAAATGTTAGCACTGTAAACACAACATTGACATGAGGGGGGTGGTATGAAGGCTGAGGGGGGTATATGTAGATAATATTGTGCATTTACATGTCATGTATCACAATGTATTATTCTGATAATAATTTCCCATTAATAATTAAAAGTATGAAAACATTAGTGCATATTAATTGTATTTAAATATTAGTGCATATGAAAGGTATTTAATTACACTTTAGTGCATATGAAAAGTATTTGGCTTTATTACAGAGGAAGACGGAAGAGACTAATTCAACAAAAAACAGCAGTACCATAACAATGTCTCTTAAAGGAGACCAAGGCTCATTTAGATTTTCCACATCGCAAGGTTGCAGTGTCCATGTGTAAGAAGCGAACATGCATCCTCGTCTCAATATCGAAGGTGTTTAGAATCTGAGGGGAGAAAGGGTAGTGGAATATAAGACTGATATGGCAGTATACAGTATATAAAGTATACAGTACAGTATATAAATAAACAGTATAAAGTACACATTATATAAAGTAAACAGTATATAAAGTATACAGTACAGTATATAAATAAATAAACAGTATATAAAGTAAACAGTATATAAAGTATACAGTACAGTATATAAATAAATAAACAGTATATAAAGTATACAGTACAGTATATAAATAAATAAACAGTATATAAAGTAAACAGTATATAAAGTAAACAGAATAAAGTATACATTATATAAAGTAAACAGCATAAAGTATATCAAGTATACAGTATTGAAAGTATACTGTATATAAAGTATACCAGAATTTAAAGACACCAAATGTCACTGTTTTAATAGCTTGTGTTTGTATAACTCATAGTGAAATGGCATTTCCTTTTTTTAATGAAACAGACTATTTGAATATCTTGTGCGGTACACAGTAACACCATACCTGTAGAAAATTTTCAAAAGTGATTCCTTCATAGAATTCATCAGGTTCCTGAAAAACAAAGTAACAAAATTCAAGCAATATGGCATGATGACCTGTTCTTAGGCACGACACGAAGCAGTACACAGTAGAACAGTACTTTGCACTTCAAAATAAGGTGTGGTTCACTGTAATTAATCGCGCTATCAGCATATCTTACTCATATATCTACTTCATCAACTATTTGATCAGTAGTACAATAAAGCAGTGTTAGTGATAACCCCGTTACCATTTTGCCCCTGGTAGTGCTTGCCACTTCCAGCATGGCAGCGTCTGCGATGGCTTTGGCGGTTTCCTGTCCGATAGTGCCAGCCTTAGATAGGAGCTCCTCCACCACCTAGATAGAAAACAGCACAATGGTCCATAAAACATTTATTCATTTATTGTGTTATCTTGAATTTCTGATGTACACGCAATTCAGCTTTAAAGCTGCCGTGAATATTGGAATAAACTCAATTTATACTAAAATGGTCAATGATAAACCGTCCATCACAAAGCGTCACAGGGATAGGAGTGCTGACAGGATCAGTATTGCGTTTTAGATCCTAATGTAAAAGATTACTATGTGGACAGGGGGACCTGATGTTACATCAGCACTACTTCTCTGAGACACTTTGGGGGGAATTCCGACCCGAGTTAAACACACCAGTAAATGGAAAGTCCCTTATATGCACTTTTCTCTCTATGAGTATACTGACCTTGATCTTAAGCATGAGAATAGCATGCTATTCACCCTGCTGTTCGTTTGGGGTGGTGATCAAATAAATGAAGGTTTGGCTGTGGTGTCTACAGATACACCGGATTCTGACCTTGACTTAAATCCCACCTTTACATGCGCTGAAACAGTGAATAAGGGCGAGAAACCTGTCGGCTCCAAGTGGAACAACATCAACTTAATTTTTTTCTGATGGAAATAACACCATTCTCCATGCACTGCAATTTACAGATTGATAAGAACTATTGATAAGAGCTGGGTAAATGAGTAAGCCGTAACGACAGGACCATTTTCATCACAGTTCCATGATTATTAGGGTATATTTCTAGGACTACTGTTCAACCCCTACTGTACACTGTTCTCACCTTACAATATGTCATGGATTGAACAATTGAATATGGTCACTTTCAGGATGAATCAAACAACTGTATTTTATTTTATTTTATTCATAAATACTTTCCTAACCCTAAATAATATACAAGATCAGAGTATTTTTAAATCTACCAATTGGTTCTGAAACAGAGATGAATATGCATATATTTAGATGGCTTTCATTAATTGATCCCTAATATTCTGAACCCTTCTCTCCAGTCTGTCAAGAAAATTCAAATTAAAGATAGGCCTACACAAAATTCAAATTAAAGATAGGCCTACACTAAATTCAAATTAAAGATAGGCCTACACTAAATTCAAATTAAAGATAGGCCTACACTAAATTCAAATTAAAGATAGGCCTACACTAAATTCAAATTAAAGATAGGCCTACACTAAATTCTAATTAAAGATAGGCCTACACTAAATTCTAATTAAAGATAGGCCTACACTAAATTCAAAGGGATGGCTTCAGATAAATTTACTGAAAAACATATTGAATGTAAACTCCACGAGAAAATCTGTTGGCTAGCAAGTGGGAGGGGTTTTCAGCAGTTGAATTATATGAATTCAGTGCGCCAAGGGAACCATGCCTGCAAAGCCTGTTACGCACCAGCACAAGGTGAATACCAACTACTGAGAAGTGTGTAGGAAAGGCGTACATTTCCCAAGTCTGAATCGGGCCCTTTGCGAATACAGGCCCTGGGCCTGGAGGACTATGGTGAGGAGAGAGAAGTAAAGGGAGGTGTTACCCGTCTGTACTCCTCCAGGTTGATGGTGCCGTCGCTGTCTGTGTCATGCATGTTGAACAGAACTGAAGAGACAATAAAGAGGAACAAGCTAAACAGTATGTTTTTTACCAAATATTTTCTCCCCAAATATAGTGTAACTTAAGTTAAGGGTCTCTTACTATCATTGTTCAGGGGAAGGATATGACTCTAATGGCTCTAATGACTCTAATGAACGATTAGAAAACTATTTGCCTCTGAGATTCAGCCATGATTATGAGGATCAAGACAGACTGGCTGGTGCACTTTAGGCCGTATTTAGATTCTAGACAAGAGTATGATTACTGAACTGAAACTTTGTTAGAATTCTACGCTTGAAGAATAGCCCTTAGAATAGAAACTCAGAATATGTTATTTTTCTTCAATTATAAATCTTGGTGTTGACTTAGTATCAAACCCATTTCTTCTGCATGACTCAAGACCACGTTAGCTCACTGAGTTAAAGCCTAGGCATTAGCCCAGGGTACTAACCCAAGTCTTAGACAATCTTACTTTACTCATCACCAAACCAAACTCACATCGTAGTTTCTCCCTCCTCAGGTTCTCTCTCTCCTCCTCCGTTAGGCCCATGGCTGCTGGGCGGAAGTGAGTCATCACCATAAGGAACTCCTCAAAGCCAATCTCCTGGACTGTACCCGTCTCATTCTGGTGGAGGTTTCTGTATCAGGATACAGAGGAGGCATTTAGCTGGTTAAACCAGGCTCACCAGTGAGGGCAGGGTTCAGTTTGGTTCAACCAAACAATTAGAGAGGCATAGAGTCACAGTTACATGGCAATTTACTGACTGCCATGTGCTGAACATGCTTCACGACTAAAGCCTTCACAGCATCACTGATTACTTCATGAACAAAACTCTTGTCTATGTGTAATAACTTGGTTATAACAGTCAATGGCAGTAAAGATGTATTGCATGAGTGATTTCAATATTGTTTTTTATTTTATATATTTTTTACCTATTTTTCTCCCCAATTTCGTGGTATCGAATTTGTAGTTACAGTCTTGTCTCATCACTGCAACTCCCGTACGGACTCGGGAGAGGCGAAGGTCGAGAGCCGTGTGTCCTCCGAAACACAACCCAACCAAGCTGTACTGCTTCTTGACACAATACCCACTTAACCCGGAGCCAGCCACCACCAATGTGTCGGAGGATATTTTCCATATTACACTTTGGCTATATACTCACCTTTTATCAAAGAATGCATTAATAATTTGAGCCCGGATTGGATTGTTATCTAGAGCAGGGATGCTGGCCAAATCCTCTCGACTGCAGAAGAAACATGATATGACAATACGTTAGTAACAAGTCAACAGCAAAACAGAAAACATGATATAATAGTTATTTACCTCTATTAATCAAAGTTAAAGGGCGTCTTTTTTTCTAAAGGTCAAGGTTATTGCTCTGTCAATACATATTATTTAAATTCAGTACAGTACAGAATATCAAAAATAAATACTTGCACACTCCCTCTTTTTCTAAAGGGAACGCATGTGCAATCTATCACTATGTAACTATGCAAGGCAACCTGCCAATGATGAGTGATTGTGTGTGTGTGTGTGTGTGTGCCTATGTCTATGTGTGGCCATAACATAAATACCCACAATGCAACACATTCAAGAGGACTTAGCAGGCACTATTTTAGGCCTAGATTCAATCAGATCATGCGTTAACCGACGATAGCCGACACCCGCATAGCTGATGTTTTGGAGGTGTCGGAGGTGGAACTGCTGAGCAGCTGCTCTTGTTCATTGTCACGAAGCCACACTCATCCCACTAATATTAGTTCAGAAGGAGAAAGTGTGGGCGATATAGAAATAATGACACTCACATTTAAAATAATTAAACAAAATGATGAGGATTTCTATCGGCCTAATCGAGGTATAGATTACATCTCACATTCAAGTGTTCAAACTTATAAACAAGGCTGCATGAGATTTATCATAATGCGACTCCGTGCAGGCAGGTGTAGATTTACAGTGGGGCAAAAAAGTATTTAGTCAGCCACCAATTGTGCAAGTGAGAGAGGCCTGTAATTTTCATCATAGGTACACTTCAACTATGACAGACAAAATGAGAAAAAAAATCCCCAAAATCCCATTGTAGGATTTTTAATGAATTTATTTGCAAATTATGGTGGAAAATAAGTATTTGGTCACCTACAAACAAGCAAGATTTCTGGCTCTCACAGACTTGTAACTTCTTCTTCTTTCTTTCCTCTGTCCTCCACTCGTTACCTGTATTAATGGTACCTGTTTGAACTTGTTATCAGTATAAAAGACACCTGTCCACAACCTCAAACAGTCACACTCCAAACACCACTATGGCAAAGACCAAAGAGCTGTCAAAGGACACCAGAAACAAAATTGTAGACCTGCACCAGGCTGGGAAGACAGAATCTGCAATAGGTAAGCAGTTTGGTTTGAAGAAATCAACTGTGGGAGCAATTATTAGGAAATGGGCGGTGCTCGGCGGTCGACGTCACCGGTCTTCTAGCCATCATCGATCCATTTTTCATTTTCCATTGGTTTTGTCTTGTCTTCCCACACACCTGTTTTCAATCCCATCCATTACCTGTTGTGTATTTAACCCTCTGTTTCCCCTCATGTCTTTGTCAGAGATTGTTTATTGTCAGTGTAGTGTTTATTTGTATAGGTGCGCGACGGGTCTTCGTACCCATATTTGTTTTATATTCATTTTTCTTATTAGTGTTATGGAGCATGTTACTTGGACATTTATTAAAAGACTCCATTTTACACTCCGTTTGACTCTCCTGCGCTTGACTTCCCTGCCACCTATACACAAGTCTCTGACAACAAGAGGTCCTGGAGTGGCCTAGCCAGTCTCCAGATCTCAACCCCATAGAAAATCTTTGGAGGGAGTTGAAAGTCCGTGTTTCCCAGCAACAGCCCCAAAACATCACTGCTCTAGAGCAGATCTGCATGGAGGAATGGGCCAAAATACCAGCAACAGTGTGTGAAAACCTTGTGAAGCCTTACAGAAAACGTTTGACCTCTGTCATTGCCAACAAAGGGTATATAACAAAGTATTGAGATAAACTTTTGTTATTGACCAAATACTTATTTTCCACCATAATTTGCAAATAAATCCATAAAAAATCCTACAATGTGATTTTCTGGATTTTTTCCCCTCATTTTGTCTGCCATAGTTGAAGTGTACCTATGATGAAAATTACAGGCCTCTTTCATCTTTTTAAGTGGGAGAACTTGCACAATTGGTGGCTGACTAAATACTTCTTTGCCCCACTGTATAAAGGTGGGAGCACATGCATTGTCAAGGTCTCCATTCTTACTGTTCAACTTACATTTACCATTTACCAACTATCAGTTTATATGGCATCTCATGTTCTCTTCAGTTATAATGCCAGGAGCTGCTTGTGGATTTGACAGCTCTAACAGAGTTTCACCTCCGACACTGCCAAAACAACCGCTATGTGGATGTCGGCTAAAGCGGATCTGATTGAATAGTACCATTAGTTTAGGTAAATAATACTCAAACTGTTTTCAATGAAGAGGTGATGTGTTATGAATACATGGATATGGGTAACAGACAATGATGGACTGACTATATGTTGGTGTTGGTGGACTGTATGAGGGCGTTGGTGGAACGTATGAGGGCGTTGGTGGACTGTATGAGGGCGTTGGTGGACTGAATGAGGGCATGGTGGACCGTATGAGGGTGTTGGTGGACCGTATGAGGGCGTTGGTGGACCGTATGAGGGCATTGGTGGACCGTATGAGGGCGTTGGTGGACCGTATGAGGATGTTGGTGGACCGTATGAGGGCGTTGGTGGACCGTATGAGGGCGTTGGTGGACCGTATGAGGGCGTTGGTGGACCGTATGAGGGCGTTGGTGGACCGTATGAGGGTGTTGGTGGACTGTATGAGGGTGTTGGTGGACCGTATGAGGGCGTTGGTGGACCGTATTAGGGTGTTGGGGAACTGTATGAGGGCGTTGGTGGATCGTATGAGGGCGTTGGTGGACTGTATTAGGGTGTTGGGGAACTGTATGAGGGCATTGGTGGACCGTATGAGGGTGTTGGTGGACTGTATGAGGGTGTTGGTGGACTGTATGAGGGCGTTGGTGGACCGTATTAGGGTGTTGGGGAACTGTATGAGGGCGTTGGTGGATTGTATGAGGGGGTTGGTGGAATGTATGAGGGCGTTGGTGGATTGTATGAGGGCGTTGGTGGACCGTATGAGGGCGTTGGTGGACCGTATGAGGGCGTTGGTGGACCGTATGAGGGCATGGTGGAACTTATGAGGCCGTTGGTGGACCGTATGAGGGCGTTGGTGGATTGCATGAGGGCGTTGGTGGATTGTATGAGGGTGTTGGTGGACTGTATGAGTGCGTTGGTGGATTGTATGTGGGTGTTGGTGGACTGTATGAGGGCGTTGGTGGACTGTATGAGGGCGTTGGTGGACTGTATGAGGGCGTTGGTGGACTGTATCCGGGCGTTGGTGGACTGTATAAGGGCGTTGTTGGATTGTATGAGGGTGTTGGTGGATTGTATGAGGGCGTTGGTGGATTGTATGAGGGCGTTGGTGGATTGTATGAGGGCGTTGGTGGATTGTATGAGGGCGCTGATGGACTGTATGAGGGCGTTGGTGGATTGTATGAGGGCGTTGTTGGATTGTATGAGGGTGTTGGTGTATTGTATGAGGGCGTTGGTGGATTGTATGAGGGCGTTGGTGGATTGTATGAGGGCGTTGGTGGATTGTATGAGGGCGTTGGTGGATTGTATGAGGGTGTTGGTGGACTGTATGAGGGCGTTGGTGGACTGTATGAGGGCGTTGGTGGACTGTATGAGGGCGTTGGTGGACCGTGTGAGGGCGTTGGTGGACCGTATGAGGGCGTTGGTGGACTGTATTAGGGTGTTGGGGAATTGTATGAGGGCGTTGGTGGATTGTATGAGGGCGTTGGTGGACTGTATGAGGGCGTTGGTGGACCGTATTAGGGTGTTGGGGAACTGTATGAGGGCGTTGTTGGATTGTATGAGGGGGTTGGTGGAATGTATGAGGGCGTTGGTGGATTGTATGCGGGCGTTGGTGGACCGTATGAGGGCGTTGGTGGACCGTATGAGGGCGTTGGTGGACCGTATGAGGGCATGGTGGACCTTATGAGGCCGTTGGTGGACCGTATGAGGGCGTTGGTGGATTGCATGAGGGCGTTGGTGGACTGTATGAGGGCGTTGGTGGATTGTATGAGGGTGTTGGTGGACTGTATGAGTGCGTTGGTGGATTGTATGAGGGTTTTGGTGGACTGTATGAGGGCGTTGGTGGACTGTATGAGGGCGTTGGTGGACTGTATGAGGGCGTTGGTGGACTGTATGAGGGCGTTGGTGGACCGTATGAGGGCGTTGGTGGACCGTATGAGGGCGTTGGTGGACCGTATGAGGGCGTTGGTGGACCGTATGAGGGCGTTGGTGGACCGTATGAGGGCATTGGTGGACCGTGTGAGGGTGTTGGTGGACTGTATTAGGGTGTTGGGGAACTGTATAAGGGCGTTGTTGGATTGTATGAGGGCGTTGGTGGATTGTATGAGGGCGTTGGTGGATTGTATGAGGGCGTTGTTGGATTGTATGAGGGCGCTGATGGACTGTATGAGGGCGTTGGTGGATTGTATGAGGGCGTTGTTGGATTGTATGAGGGTGTTGGTGTATTGTATGAGGGCGTTGGTGGACCGTATGAGGGCGTTGGTGGACCGTATGAGGGCGTTGGTGGACCGTATGAGGGCGTTGGTGGACCGTATGAGGGCGTTGGTGGACCGTATGAGGGCTTTGGTGGACCGTGTGAGGGTGTTGGTGGACTGTATTAGGGTGTTGGGGAACTGTATGAGGGCGTTGGTGGATTGTATGAGGGAGTTGGTGGATTGTATGAGGGTGTTGGCGGATTGTATGAGGGCGTTGGTGGACCGTATGAGGGCGTTGGTGGACCGTATGAGGGCGTTGGTGGACCGTATGAGCGCGTTGGTGGACTGTATGAGGGCGTTGGTGGACCGTGTGAGGGTGTTGGTGGACCGTATGAGGGCGTTGGTGGACTGTATTAGGGTGTTGGGGAACTGTATGAGGGTGTTGGTGGATTGTATGAGGGAGTTGGTGGATTGTATGAGGGCGTTTGTGGATTGTATGAGGGCGTTGGTGGATTGTATGAGGGCGTTGGTGGATTGTATGAGGGCGTTGGTGGATTGTATGAGGGCGCTGATGGACTGTATGAGGGCGTTGGTGGATTGTATGAGGGCGTTGGTGGATTGTATGAGGGCGTTGTTGGATTGTATGAGGGTGTTGGTGTATTGTATGAGGGCGTTGGCGGATTGTATGAGGGCGTTGGTGGATTGTATGAGGGCGTTGGTGGACTGTATGAGGGCGTTGGTGGACTGTATGAGGGCGTTGGTGGACTGTATGAGGGTGTTGGTGGACTGTATGAGGGCGTTGGTGGACTGTATGAGGGCGTTGGTGGACCGTATGAGGGCGTTGGTGGACCGTATGAGGGCGTTGGTGGACCGTATGAGGGCGTTGGTGGACCGTATGAGGGCGTTGGTGGACCGTATGAGGGCATTGGTGGACCGTGTGAGGGTGTTGGTGGACTGTATTAGGGTGTTGGGGAACTGTATAAGGGCGTTGTTGGATTGTATGAGGGCGTTGGTGGATTGTATGAGGGCGTTGGTGGATTGTATGAGGGCGTTGTTGGATTGTATGAGGGCGCTGATGGACTGTATGAGGGCGTTGGTGGATTGTATGAGGGCGTTGTTGGATTGTATGAGGGTGTTGGTGTATTGTATGAGGGCGTTGGTGGACCGTATGAGGGCGTTGGTGGACCGTATGAGGGCGTTGGTGGACCGTATGAGGGCGTTGGTGGACCGTATGAGGGCGTTGGTGGACCGTATGAGGGCATTGGTGGACCGTGTGAGGGTGTTGGTGGACTGTATTAGGGTGTTGGGGAACTGTATGAGGGCGTTGGTGGATTGTATGAGGGAGTTGGTGGATTGTATGAGGGTGTTGGCGGATTGTATGAGGGCGTTGGTGGACCGTATGAGGGCGTTGGTGGACCGTATGAGGGCGTTGGTGGACCGTATGAGCGCGTTGGTGGACTGTATGAGGGCGTTGGTGGACCGTGTGAGGGTGTTGGTGGACCGTATGAGGGCGTTGGTGGACTGTATTAGGGTGTTGGGGAACTGTATGAGGGTGTTGGTGGATTGTATGAGGGAGTTGGTGGATTGTATGAGGGCGTTTGTGGATTGTATGAGGGCGTTGGTGGATTGTATGAGGGCGTTGGTGGATTGTATGAGGGCGTTGGTGGATTGTATGAGGGCGCTGATGGACTGTATGAGGGCGTTGGTGGATTGTATGAGGGCGTTGGTGGATTGTATGAGGGCGTTGTTGGATTGTATGAGGGTGTTGGTGTATTGTATGAGGGCGTTGGCGGATTGTATGAGGGCGTTGGTGGATTGTATGAGGGCGTTGGTGGACTGTATGAGGGCGTTGGTGGACTGTATGAGGGCGTTGGTGGACTGTATGAGGGTGTTGGTGGATTGTATGAGGGCGTTGGTGGACCGTATGAGGGCGTTGGTGACAATACCTTAGTGTCTCCTCATTGTTACTCAGCTGTCTGAATCTCTTGTTGATGTTGCCAATCTGCTCCAGGGAAACTGAAAGAAACCAATCACAGTAGTTTAAAGCAGATTAGCATTAGCAATTTATCAGTAGTGAGCCACTTAAGACTTAAAGTCCTAATAACTAGAGAGAATTGTATTTCCAGATACACCGCCCTCCTAGACTGGTTGGATATCTTTACACTGCTTTTCATTTTCATTCAAGCTTTCCTTCTGGATTCTATCTGTTGTGAAATGCAAAACATGTCAATGAACTGTAGCAAAACATAAGGTGCAAACAGGTACAGAACAGATATACCTGTTCAGAACTGTGACAACAATGGGCCTACGACACAATCAGCCTGATGATAAAAACACAATCATCCTGATGATAAAAACACAATCAGCCTGATGGAAAAACAAACACACTGGTGTGATTATATTTGCATTCAAAGGGAACGTTGAATTATTGACTTATGTGTGAGCTAATGTCTTCACATGAGCATTTGAATGTTATGGTTGCTAGATACAGTTATAGAACCATAGTTTGTGATATTTGGAAGAGGTTATTTAGCCGACAATAGTGTTTATTTTAAAGGAGGAACTTTCTTCACCTCTCAGTGCCTGTTAAGAGCACATACTCAAATGGATATTTACAGGAGCAACAACTACTGTAGGTGAATATGCTTCAGTAACCACAGAACAATAGGCTACCACACACTAGACTTTGCACAGGCAGGTGTAGAGATTAATGTAGGTGGCGGTGCATTCATTGTCAAGATCTCCATTCTCACTTTACACACATGGTAATAAACTTAAGTTGTAATTTTATTGGAAACGGTCCATGATCAATCAGAGTATTATTATCAGTCTTCATTGAACTCTCTCACCCCTCTCTTCTGAAAATCAGTCATCCCGTTTATGAAAGCAGCCAGCTGATAAGATTAGCAGATCAATGTTCCAAACATCTAGCTACCACTTCAAACCTGTACTTCATCCACGTGTTATACACTGAGGAGAAGCTAACCTGTACTTCATCCACCTGTTATACACTGAGGAGAAGCTAACCTGTACTTCATCCACCTGTTATACACTGAGGAGAAGCTAACCTGTACTTCATCCACCTGTTATACACTGAGGAGAAGCTAACCTGTACTTCATCCACCTGTTATACACAGAGGAGAAGCTAACCTGTACTTCATCCACGTGTTATACACTGAGGAGAAGCTAACCTGTACTTCATCCACGTGTTATACACTGAGGAGAAGCTAACCTGTACTTCATCCACGTGTTATACACTGAGGAGAAGCTAACCTGTACTTCATCCACGTGTTATACACTGAGGAGAAGCTAACCTGTACTTCATCCACGTGTTATACACTGAGGAGAAGCTAACCTGTACTTCATCCACGTGTTATACACTGAGGAGAAGCAAACCTGTACTTCATCCATGTGTTATACACTGAGGAGAAGCTAACCTGTACTTCATCCACGTGTTATACACTGAGGAGAAGCTAACCTGTACTTCATCCACGTGTTATACACTGAGGAGAAGCTAACCTGTACTTCATCCACTTGTTATACACTGAGGAGAAGCTAACCTGTACTTCATCCACGTGTTATACACTGAGGAGAAGCTAACCTGTACTTCATCCACGTGTTAAACACTGAGGAGAAGCTAACCTGTACTTCATCCACGTGTTATACACTGAGGAGAAGCTAACCTGTACTTCATCCACCTGTTATACACTGACGGGAAGCTAACCTGTACTTCATCCACGTGTTAAACACTTAGGAGAAGCTAACCTGTACTTCATCCACGTGTTATACACCGAGGAGAAGCAAACCTGTACTTCATCCACGTGTTATACACTGAGGAGAAGCTAACCTGTACTTCATCCACGTGTTAAACACTGAGGAGAAGCTAACCTGTACTTCATCCACCTGTTATACACTGACGGGAAGCTAACCTGTACTTCATCCACGTGTTAAACACTGAGGAGAAGCTAACATGGGTAACATCCACGTGTTATACACTGAGGGGAAGCAATACTTTTCACTTCCAAAAATACTGTGATATTTGTTGGACTGTCAATTAATTTTTAGATACATAATTAACAGTGCAATATTGAAATCACAAATTATACTTTTTACTACAAAGTAAAAAATCTGACTATAGAGTAACCTGTAGACTCAACATATTAATCTTGCATGGAGCCATATTGGCAAGTTGCATGACATTCTATACATCTGGTTCAATAAACAGTGGTCCCTCTGTCCTTACCTACCACCACCTACCACCTTCTAATCAAATGTTCAATTGAATGACAGAAGGACAATCCAACTATTGTCTATTCATGTGAAAACAGCCAGAATACAGCATCTCATTCTGTGCTCTTCAGAAGACTGACCAAAGAAATGTGACTATGCAATTCAGAATTCTAGTTTGAAATATGAACTGAGGAGGAACTTCGTGATTTGCTACACTGCCCCGGTCAACTGTAAGTGCTGTTATTGTGAAGTGGATACATCTAGGAACAACACCGGCTCAGCCGCGAAGTGGTAGGCCACACAAGCTCACAGAACGGGATCGCCAGGTGCTGAAGCGCATAGCACGTACAAATCGTCTGTCCTCGGTTGCAACACTCACTACTGGGTAGCAAACTGCCTCTGGAAGCAACTTCAGCACAATAACTGTTTGTCAGGAGCTTCATGCAATGATTTTACTTTTGCCTAGCAGCCGCACGCACACAAGCCTAAGATCACCATGCGCAATGCCAAGCATCGGCTGGAGTGGTGTAAAGCTCGCCTCCATTGGACTCTGGAGCAGTGGAAACGTGTTCACTGGAGTGATGAATCACGCTTCACCATCTGGCAATCCAATAGACGAGTCTAGGTTTTGCGCATGCCAGAAAAACGCTACCTGCACCAATGCATAGTGCCAACTGTAAAGTTTGGTGGAGGAGAAATAATGATCTGGGGCTGTTTTTCATGGTTCGGGCAAGGCCAATTAGTTCCAGTGAAAGGGAATCTTAACGCTACATCATACAAAGACATTCTAGACAATCTTGTGCTTTCAATTCTGTGGCAACAGTTTGGGGAAAATGTTCCTGTTTCAGCATGACAATGCCCCCATGCACAATGCGAGGTCCATACAGAAATAGTTTTTCGGGTTCAGTGTGGAAGAACTTTAGTGGCCTGCACAGAGCCCTAACCTCAACCCCATCGAACACCTTTGGGATGAATTGGAAAGCCAACTTCGAGCCAGGCCTAATCGCCCAACATTACCCGACCTCACTAATGCCCTTGTGGCTAAATGGAAGCAAGTCCCTGCAGCAATGTTCCAACATCTAGTGGAAATCCTTCCCAGAAGGGTGGAGGCTGTTATAGCAGTAAAGGGGTTACCAATTCCATATTAATGCCCATGATTTTGGAATATATTCAGTGAGCGGGTGTCCACATACTTTTGGACATGTAGAGTATTTTCCCTTCATCAAAGTTGAGTCTATTTATTGATAAACAAGGAGTATTTTACATTTGATTATAATCAAATAGAAAGTGAAATAAAACTGTTAGAGTATTGTAAAGCCTATGCTACTTACATCCAGTTCGATCAGCCAGATCCTGGAACTCGTGTTCAGTGCCCGCAGATTGCGAGGCTCCCATTGCGATTATTCTCAAAAGAGCTGCAAATGCGCATTGAAGTTCTTTCAGGAGCGCACTATGATCTTAACCGCAGGTAAAACTACTTGAGTTGTACTGTCCTCACTAGTACCAAGAAGCTCTCTCCTCTGCTTTCATAAGGAAGTTAGTAACATACTCTTTATTATGGTCCATTGGGAGAGACGCTGTGCTGACATCCCCAAGGTCCTAAAACAGTGTACCATTGTGGAGGAATATATATCGATTTTTTTACATGAGTCAATTCAGAATGAGTCGACTGTGTCCTTGAATTAATTACTGGTAATGTGACGATGCACAATCAGTCATTAATAGCAGAATGAGACATTCATTTCAAATGTAATCTTTGCGTGTAGTGAAAAGGCATTGTCATTGAGTGTAACGTTACAGACCCTTATCTTTCAAAAACATATACCTACTATATTCTCAAGTCAGAGTACATTCTAGAAGAAATAACAGAAAAAAAACTGCAGTAGGCTTATGTAATAACACAGTCAAGACCAAAATAAACATTTTATTTCTATTTATTAAGTCTGGCAACCCATTCCTGTTTCAAGTCATTGTAGTCCTGCAATGTTTTACTTGTAAATATACAGCATTTTTAAATAACACGTTCTAGAAATGTTAAAGTCATCCTTTCATAAGTGCATGAATCATTATTATAATGTAATGTGACAGAAGAAAAGAGGGGCACCTTGTCAGTTGAACAACTGAATGTATTCAACTCAAAATGTGTGAGGAGAAACTGGAACGCTCATGTTCATATCTTTTCATACTGTAACACTCATTTTCATACTGTAACATTCATTTTCATATTGTTTAATACTGTAAAGTAAATTTTCATATGGTTTCATACTGCAAGGTTCATTTTCATATTGTTTCAGACTGCAAGGCTCATTTTCATACTGCAAGGTTCATTTTCATATTGTTTCAGACTGCAAGGCTCATTTTCATACTGCAAGGTTCATTTTCATATCGTTTCAGACTGCAAGGCTCATTTTCATACTGCAAGGTTCATTTTCATATCGTTTCAGACTGCAAGGTTCATTTCCATATTGTTTCATACTGTAAAGTAATTTTTAAAATATTGTTTCATGTGGAAGTGGAAAGGGGTAGAAAGACTAGGGAGTCAAGTCTGGGAAGACCTCTTCTTGACAGATGTTGGAGAAAGTATATTGACGTGGAGAGAGAGAGAGAGTAAGTGTTTCGATCTCAGTAAGTCTTCATAAAGTTAGAGAGAGAAAAGGGGCTTTGGCTTTGACTGGTGTTGGTTGGCAGGCGGTGGTACAGCACATGATCCAGGTACTGAAGAATTAACGGGTCAGTATTCAAAATAAGCTTCTCAAGAGTAAGAGCGCTGATCTAGGACCAGTTTTGCCCTTAAGATCATAATGAATAAGATAATATGGACAGGTGGAGAACCTGATCGTAGATCAGCACTTTCTACTCAGACTCTGTGAATACCGACGGCCCTGATGGTTTTGGGGACAGGATGTTGTGTCAAGTAATGGAACTGGATGGGGAACAGAGGGCCCTGTCCAGAAACAACCCCTAGACCCTAGTAGTAGCTCCACCCTGCCCTATAATAGGCTAGTAGTAATGCCTCCCTGTCCTATGAAAGGCTAGTCGTAGCGCCAACCTGCTACACAATAGGCTAGTAGCACCCTTAGCGGCATTGGCTGAAAGCGGATGTCTGGTTTTCAGGGATAAAGTATTTTCAACCTAACTTCCATTTCCCCTGAAAAACGGAAGTGAGGACTCCGCTCAGGCATCTTTCCACATTAGGTTAGGCTAGTAGTAGCTACAATCTGCCCTATGACAGGCTAGTTGTAATTCTGCCATATTGTTTATACACATCCAATCCTTTCAGATGTACCTGTGCCTAGGTGGTAGGAACTAGGGGTTGTTTTGAATGGGGCCGAGGAGTAGTGAAGGCTTAGCTATGTGGGCATGGTGTCCTGGTTCTCCTGGCTGTCCTGGTTCTCCTGGGAAGGTCCCTCTGGGCCGTTGGGGCTCTCCTGTTGCACTGGGCTGGGCATCAGTCTGTGGTAGAGGTCCCGTACGGTGCCCAGGGTCTCTGCCATGTCCTCTGGGTAGCGTGTCTGCAGCTCCTCGTTGGCAACATAGTGGCTGTCATGGAACTCTGAGAAGTAGCGTCCCACCTCCGGGTGAGCGATCTCCAGAGGGGCAGAATGGGGCTCTAGATTTTCTAGGAGACGAGAGAAAAAGAGGCATAAAGATACTAAGTATAGTATCATTTAACAGGAAATCTCAAACTGAGCCGAGGCAAGTTACTGTACAAGATAGCTGCATATTCTGTGTACATTTGAAAGTATATAGGCCTACACCTCAGCAGCACCTTACTCATCCAGCATGTATAACTCTTCAATAAGCATTTCAAGTATTACATTTGTCATGTTTCTTCTCAGAATGCCTCCTTAACGAACTACCACTGCCCTGACATTGAGAATGACATACTGTACATGTCACTGAAAGATAATGTCTCTGGTATAGATGTACCCTGGGCAGCGTATCGGCAGGTGCCGTCCTGCACTAAGACGTTGTAGAAGGGCTGGTTAGCCCCGCTGGACAGCTGGTGGACCCTCATGGTGGTAATCCACTCCTGGCTCATGGTGCACTTGGGGTCCCAGCCATAGATTGCACAGTTATAGCCAGACCTGGAGAGAAGGGGGACAGTCACAGTGTCACACATTGGGAAAGGGCACACTACAGGTTTATAAATCACAATGATTATAATAAAAAGTATTATTCCATAAATAGCTATTCTGCCATTCAACAGAGTACAGTAGTTTTACATTGACAGTGTTAATCAACAGCAGAGGATGGCAGCTTTACCCAGATAGAGGGTGGTGGAGGACAAACAGCTGATTCAGGGATGGATGGAAGGACAAAGATGGAAAGATTGAGGGATTGATAGACAGGAAGGATTAATAGACGGAATGGATAAACAGACAGACATGCAGACGGACTGTTTGCTCGGACAGGGAAGCAGGCAGGCTGCTCGGACAGACTGAATGCTCAGACCCACCTCTTGTGTTTCATGATGAGGCCTACACTGTACTGCAGCTCTAGGTGTTCGGGGGCGCTGCGTCTCTTCACCTCTGGCTCTACAGGGTGCTTCTTGTGCTGGATGTGTTCCAGGGTGTGTTGTACCAGATAACCCACTGCCCCGTGTTGGGACGGGTCCAATGCCTGGATGTGCTGCAGGATGTCGAGGACCTGGAAGAGGCAGGAGAGGGGTCAGACACCAGTCATTATCAGTTGGGGAAAGCTTGTCCTCTGCTCTGAACTGTAGTAAGCAGGTAGAGGCAGGTTAACGGTTAGAGCATTGGGCCAGTAACTAAAAGGCTGCTGGTTCGAAAACCTGAGCAGACGAGGCGAAAAAAATAATCTGCCTATTTGCCCTTGAGCAAGGCACTTAACCCTTATTTGCTCCAGGGGCGCCGTGTAAAACAACACATTTCACTGGACATATCTGGTGTATGTGACAATACAACTTAAAAAAAAAAAAGAAAGAGAGCAATTTTTGTTTTTTTTACAAGAAATCTGCAGTATCAAAGCAGGGTAAAGCCATTCAGTCCAATTACATGTACACTACATGGGCAAAAGTATGTGGACACCTGCTCGTCAAACATCTCATTCCAAAATCATGGTCATTAATATAGAGTTGGTCCTCCCTTTGCTACTATAACAGCCTCCACTCTTCTGGGAAGGCTTTCCACTCGATGTTGGAAGAAGGTGTTCGATGGGGTTGAGCCAAGTTTTCCCACACTGAACATTTCTGTATGGACCTCGCTTTGTGCATGGGGCATTATCATGCTGAAACAGGAAAGGGCCTTCCCCAAACTGTTGCCACAAAGTTGGAAACACAGAATCGTCTAGAATGTCTTTGTATGCTGTAGCGTTAAGATTTCCCTTCACTGGAATTAAGGGTCCCGAACCATGAAAAACAGCCCCAGACCATTATTCCTTCTCCAGCAAACTTTACAGTTGGCATTATGCAATTGGGCAGGTAGCGTTCTCTTGGCATCCGCCAAATCTAGATTCCTCTGTCGGACTGCAAGATGGTGAAGAGTGATTCATCACTACAGAGAACACATGTTGAGCTTTACACCACTCAAGCCGACGCTTGGCATTGTGCATGGGGATCTTAGGCATGTGTGCGGCTGCTCGGCCATGGAAACCCATTTCATAAAGCTTCCGACGAGCAGTTGCAACCGACGACAGACAAATTTTACACCATGCGCTCTTCAGCACTCGGCGGTACAGTTCTATGAGCTTGTGTGGCCTAAAACTTTGCGGCTTAGCCGTTGTTGCTCCTAGACGTTTCCACTTCACAATAACAGCACTTACAGTTGACCAGGGCAGCTCTAGCAGTGCAGAAATATAACGAACTGACTTGTTGGACAGGTGGCATCCGATGAAGGTGCGATGTTGAAAGTCACCGAGCTCTTCAGTAAGGCCATTCTACTGCCATTGTTTGTCTATGGAGATTGCATGGCTGTGTGCTCGATTTTATACACCGGTCAGCAACGGGTGTGGATGAAATAGCCGAATCCACTAATATGAAGGGGTGTCCACCTACTTTTTGGCCATGTAGTGTATTTGGGTTTCGTGGGGCTCAGTTGGTAGAGCATGGCGCTTGCAACGCCAGGGTTGTGGGTTTGATTCCCATGGGGGAGTCGCTCTGGATAAGAGAGTCTGCTAAATTACCAAGATGTAAATGTAGATATGCCGTGTTGAAATATCATGCTAACCTTCTCAGGCCAGATGCCCAGGTGGAAGTAGAGTCTGGCCTGTAGTAGAAGGTACTGAACGTTGTCTGGGTTGATGGTGAGGTAGAGATCCAGAGAGTCTCTCAGCAGCTGGTAGGATTTTTCATTGCCCTCCCTGCATGACATAGCACAGTGATACACAGTGTTGTTTCATACCACAACAGCGACAGCTGAGTGTAGGAATTTATTTTTGACCAACTCTAACATTACCTCAAGGATGAGATCCTGAGGACAACATAGAAAAATCAGGAAAAAAGAAACATTTGGATTGATTCAATTCCATGATGTACGGTTGGAAATTTTCTGATGTCAGAAAAGCATAAATTATATATTAGTCAGAAAAAAAACATTCCTATGTTCATAAGTCTTACCCTCGTTTGCCGATGTTCAGCAGATTTCCCACCATCCTTAACAGCACTTCTGTTGTACTGATGGCATTGTAGTAGTCTGCAGTCACCTGATGACCAATGAGGTACTCGCACTCCTTAGCCGTCAGCTGCTTGCCTTTACCGAAGGCGTCAATGTACACAAAATCATAGATGTCCCCACTCCTGAATGAGACATGAGGTTTTATCAATACAAGTACAAACATGTTACTTTGACGCGGTTTCTGGCATGCAATGCAGACAATGCTACATCGGGTATATTGAAAACAAGCATTTTTGGGAGCACAATACTGAATTTCACCCAATCATGAACTAGTTGAAAACTAAACGTTAAACTATCCCATCAAGATCAATTCATTTTATGATTGTCTCTATGCACAACTATGCCAGTGGATGGAAAAACGTATAGTCCTTGATCACTAAAGAAGCATTTGCCTTCCATTCACTTCCTCTCACACTTTGGCCCCTTACCCTCTTTGTTGCTGGCACCAGCGAAGCAAGAAGTGATTGGGGAAGTTGACAGGCTCCAGTTGAACCCCCAGTTTCCTGGCCAGCGTCATGTAAATGACAGAGAGGCTGATGGGAATGCCTGTCCGGCGGAGCAACACCTACGTAGGGAGGAGACATGGGAGTATGAGAGCCACATAATGTCTGTCATGTTTCTTAGTTGATTAATATAGCATTATAAAAGGTCCTATATAGACTTTCACTTTATTTGAATAATCAAGTCCAGGGCCCATTTTCACAAGGTCTCAGAGTAACAGTGCTGATCTTGGATCAGGTCCCCCTGTCCAACTACTGTTATTCATCATGATTGAAAAGACACACTGATCAGAACTAAAACTCAATACTGGCCAAGGAAAACATCATCATCCATGTCCTCTATAACCTCTCTGAGCTACTGTACCTGGTGTATGTAGGAGTTGAGGGGGTTGTAGTAGCTCATACCTGGTGTATATAAGAGTTGAGAGGGTTGTAGTAGCTCATGCCTGGTGTACATAGGAGTTGAATGTTGTAGTAGCTCATACCTGGTGTATGTAGGAGTTGAGAGGGTTGTAGTAGCTTATACCTGGTGTATGTAGGAGTTGAGAGGGTTGTAGTAGCTCATACCTGGTGTATATAGGAGTTGAAAGGGTTGTAGTAGCTTATACCTGGTGTATGTAGGAGTTGAGAGGGTTGTAGTAGCTCATACCTGGTATATATAGGAGTTGAAAAGGTTGTAGTAGCTTATACCTGGTGTATGTAGGAGTTGAGAGGGTTGTAGTAGCTCATACCTGGTGTATATAGGAGTTGAATGTTGTAGTAGCTCATACCTGGTGTATATAGGAGTTGAATGTTGTAGTAGCTCATACCTGGTGTATGTAGGAGTTGAGAGGGTTGTAGTAGCTCATACCTGGTGTATATAGGAGTTGAGAGGGTTGTAGTAGTCACACTCGTTGCCCTTGTACTGAAGCTGCTCGTATAAAACAGCATTGAGGGTAACGACCACCTGTCTCTGGAGATCAAAGTCATCTACAGCAAAACAATCGCCTAGAACCAGACACAATCAGAAAACAGGATCACATTGTAAAGTACATCAGTGAAGAATAGGGCTGAGGATTAAACAAAATTATACTTACACTCAAGACCTACAGATGAAGTCAGAAGTTTACATACACTTGCTGTAGTCATTCAAACTCGTTTCTCAACCACTCCACAAATGTCTTGTTTACAAACTATAGATTTGGCAAGTCGGTGCATGACAAGTAATTTTTCCAACAAATGTTTACAGACAGATTATTTTACTTATCATTCACTGTATCACAATTCCAGTGAGTCAGAGGTTTACGTACACTAAGTTGACTGTGCCTTTAAACAGCTCGGAAAATTCCAGAAAATTGTGTCATGGCTTTAGAAGCTTCTGATAGGCTAATTGACATAATTTGAGTCAACCTGTGGATGTATTTCAAGGCTTACCTTCAAACTCAGTGCTTCTTTGCTTGACATCATATTAAAATCAAAAGAAATTAGCCAAGACCACAGAAAAATTATAGACCTCCACAAGTCTGGTTCATCCTTGGGAGCAATTTCTAAACGCCTGAAGGTACCACGTTCATCTGTACAAACAATAGTACGCAAGTATAAACACCATGGAACCACGCAGCCATCATACCGCTCAGGAAGGAGACTCGTTCTGTCTCCTAGAGATTAACGTACTTTGGTGCGAAAAGTGCAAATCAATCCCAGACCAACAGCAAAGAACCTTGTGAAGATGCTGGAGGAAACAGGTACAAAAGTATCTATATCCACAGTAAAACGAGTCCTATATCGTCATAATCTGAAAGGCCGCTCAGCAAGGAAGAAGCCACTGCTCCAAACCACCATAAAAAAGCCAGACTACGGGTTGTAACTGCACATGGTGACAAAGATCTTACTTTTTGGAGAAATGTCCTCTGGTCTGATGAAACAAAAATTGAACTGTTTGGCCATAATGACCATCGTTATGTTTGGAGGAAAAAGGGGGAGGCTTGCATGCCGAAGAATATCATCCCAACCGTGAAGCACAGGGGTGGCAGCATCATGTTGTGGGGGTGCTTTGCTGCAGGAGGGACTGGTACACTTCACAAAATAGATGGCATCATGAGGCAGGAAAATTATGTGGATATATTGAAGCAACATCTCAAAACATCAGTCAGGAAGTTAAAGCATGGTCGCAAATGGGTCTTCCAAATGGACAATGACCTCAAGCATACTTCCAAAGTTGTGGCAAAATGGCTTAAGGACAATAAAGTCAAGGTATTGGAGTGGCCATCCCAAAGCCCTGACCTCAATCCTATAGAAAATGAGGCATACTAACCTGACTCAGTTACACCAGCTCTGTCAGGAGGAATGGGCCAAAATTCATCCAATTTATTGTGGGAAGCTTGTGGAAGGCTACCCGAAAAGTTTGACCCATGTTAAACAATTTAAAGGCAATGCTGCCAAATACTAATTGAGAGTATGTAAACTTCTGACCCACTGGGAATGTGATGAAAGAAATAAAAGCTGAAATAAATCATTATCGCTACTATTATTCTGACATTGCACATTCTTAAAATAAAGTGGTGATCCTAACTGACCTAAGACAGGGAATTTTTACTAGGATTAAAAGTCAGGAATTGTGAAAAACTTAGTTTAAATGTATTTGGCTAAGGTGTATGTAAACTTCCGACTTCAACTGTACCTGGTTAAATATTTTAAAGGGCGAGTTAACTCTAAAATCAAGTTTGGCATTTTCAGAACAAAAATGGATCGTATGTCAATATGAATGTGCATGGACTCAAAACGACAGACTAATTATTCTGCTTCAAATCCACATGAAGACTACTTTTCCACATGAAGACTATGTTTTTTTTGTTGCTTTGGAAAAAACTCTTTGTATTCATTCCTAAGAGACACTGAGAGAACATGTGTTTCTCTCCAACTCCTCAGTCCAGACCAACCTTGTGTGACCCTCAGGCTTGGATGAGAGGGGTTCTTTATCCGCAGCATCTTCTTGACCTTGTCAGTGATCTCCTCCAGCTGGGAGGATATACCGTCCAATGACACATCTGCCAGGGGGTTACAATACTGGTCTACCAGCAGAGCTCCTACAACAGGAGAGGAGACAATCGGAGACTGTAAAAATACATGGTTAAAAGCTGGTTATACACATTCTTTCTTATGACCTTAACACTTTCACTCTACTTATGTTATTTTCAAAAACCACAATGCAGAGGGAAACACAGACATTGTTTTTTTCCCTAAACACCTCATTATTTCCAACATTATGCCCAAGATTCCCAACATTATTCACAAGAAGACAATATTTACCAAGCTGTTTCTCTGAGTTTGTTAACACTAGTCACTAGGATAAGAGTGTATTGTACAGTGCAGTGTGCAGTGCAGTGTATGGCTAAGCCCACTCCACATGTATGTTATTATGTCCATATTATTCAGCGTTACTTTGTTTGAGTGGTGTAAAGTACTTAAGTAAAAATACTTTCAAGTACTACTTAAGTCTTTATTTTTGGTATCTGTACTTTACATTACTATTTTTTATTTTTGGAAGACTTTTACTTCACTACATTAGAAAATAATGCACTTTTTACTCCAAACATTTTCCCTGACACCCAAAAGTACTCGTTACATTTTGAATGCTTTGCAGGGCAGGAAAATGGGCCAATTCACACACTTATCAAGAGAACATCCCTGGTCATCCCTACCGCCTCTGATCTGACGACTCACTAAACACACGCTTCATTTGTAAACTGTGTTGGAGTGTGCCCCTGGCAGGCCGTAAATATTTTTTTTAAATAAAAAATGGTGCAATGTGGATTACTTAAAATAAGGAATTTTTAATGATTTATACTTTTACTTTTGATACTTAAGTACATTTTATCAATTACATTTACTTTTCATACTTAAGTATATTTAAAACAACATTTTAGACTTTTACTCAAGTAGTTTTACTGGGCGACTTTCACCGGAGTCATTTTCTATTTACGTATCTTTACTTTTACTCAATCAATTTACTTTTGACAATTGGATACTTCTTCCACCACTGCCTTGTTTACACTGCAAGTCATGAAAGTCTATTATCAACCTAAGTGCAATGTAGTGTATGGCTAGGCCCATTCCACGTCCATGACTCACCCTCTAGGGCTGACTGCTGCTCTGCAGGCTGCTCCAGAAACATCTTTAAACTCCTCAGGATGTTCTTCTGGCGCAAGAAATAAAGGATTTTCTTTGCATAGTACTTCAGTGTCAGGCTTTTCCTATGGGAGGCAGAGAAAGTGTGAAGAGAGATAGGAGAAAGAGTGAGCGAGGGAGGGAGCGCAAAAGAGGGATGGAGCAAGGGAGGTGAAAATGAGAGAGAAAGATAGATTGGGGACAGAGTGATGAGAAAGAAGGCAAGAGAGGAGGGAGAAAAACAGATTTTCATTGTCCATTGTTACAACGCTCCAGGGAGGATTAACACAGAACACAGAATTAATGGCCAAAGATAGTTGTTGTGCTGGACTGGAGTGTGGACATGGTTCTTACCTCCTGTCGGAGTTGAGTATGGAGAGCAGCTCGTCTTCACAGAAGTGCTCTGGGGCGCCGAGGGACTCGATCTCAGCAAAGCTGTCCCCCAGCACCTGGCCAACGCAAGGCTGCGTTACAGATCTCTGGGTTAGTGCTAAAGAGGCCAGCCCAGCTCACACACACTCAAATACGGACACCACTACACGCACATAGCGCAGGTAACACACGCTTGCATGTGCTCAACACACACACACAATGCACATATACACCATCAGGCCAGCCCAGTCACATTGAGCATGATGTGGTGGGGTTAGGATGGCCAATAAATACAGTATATTTCATGCTCATTTTTTACAATGTTAGTAACACCTCTTTCCATCTCCACGAAGTACACAGAGCAAAAATATAAAATGCAATTCTAGGCCTGCCCAGTCATGTGAAATCCATAGATTAGGGCCTAATGAATATTTAAAATGTACTGATTTCCTTAGATGAACTGTAAATCAGTAAAACATTTGAAATTGTTGCATTTATATTTTTGTTCAGTATAGCTAGGCTGAATCAGAATGACAATGGCAGCTTACTACTAAAGACATCACTTACAACTTCCGTGAAGAATCTCTGGGAGATGGATACAACTGTTCGTCGTATTTGTAGGCCAACAGTGTGCCGCGTTCTGTATTCTTTCAGCCAATCACAGCACTCGTTCTGGCGGTAATGCTTCTGCAATCTTGGCCATCTGGGGAGTGTAGGAAAAGGGACTGCAGTCAGAAAGTTAAGGCAGACTGTTAGCCATATAAAGTATTGTCTTGAGGTGTGTGACAGTCTGACACATGATCACTCAAAATAAAACAATCCAAAAGCATCCAATGTCTGCAATCTGCATTAGGCTTCAATTTAGTGCTGAACGATTAACCAACATTTTTTGGGGGGGGGTTATTAAACAACTAATTGACCAAAGTCGGTTCAATTACTTCAATTCTGTTTTTTGGAGCCTAACACGCCATTTCTCTACAGAGAAATCAAATCATTCACAAAATAAATCAAATCAAGAACCATGTGGGATGCAGGGATTAAAGGAGTTGTAGTTTTCATTAAGCAAATATTCAACCTAGTTCAGATCAGAAACGTAGTAATTAACAACAATGGTCATTATCCCTTGCAGCAGTTTTTTTGAGGTTCAGACAGATCAGAGAGGAAGAGGCAAAGCGAAAGGTTTTACTCTCGCCAAAATCAGTCCAAAACAACCCCAATGCGTTTCTATGGGTTTATTTTGGACCTAAGTTTGTCACCTGCCTTCCCACCTTTGGGACAACGACTCCCATTGTTAGGGTGGAGACTTGAGCATTTCGTCATTAGATAGATCTCTGGAAGAACGCACTAGTACATCTGCTACGTTACGTTAGATACACACAGACCACCTGAGAGAGGAACGTACACAACAACGACAAGAGGGCCAGAGACAATGTGAAAGTATGCCTTATCTACTTTGATGAACTCGTAAAATGATTGTCCGACAGCTCTGCAGCACACTTTGTCAGCCTAGCTATACTGAACAAATAAAAAAAGGCAACATGTAAAGTGTTGGTCCCATGTTTCATGAGCTGAAAGAAAAGATCCCAGACATTTTCCATATGCACAAAAAGCTTATTTCTCTCACATTTTGTGCACAAATGTGTTTACATCCCTGTTAAGTAAGCATTTTTCTTTTGCCAAGATATTCCATCCACCTGACAGGTGTGGCATATCAAGAAGCTGATTAAACAGCATGATCATTACACAGGTCCACCTTGTGCTGGGGACAATAAACAGCCACTCTAAAATGAGCAGTTGTGTCACACAACACAATGCCATAGATGACTCAAGTTGAGGGAGAGTGCAATTGGCATGCCGACTGCCAGAATGTCCACCAGAGCTGATGCCAGAGAATTGAATGTTAATTTATCATAAGCTCCTTCCAACATCGTTTTTATAGAAGTTGGCTATAAGTCCAACAGACTTCATGTGTAACCCCGCCAGCCCAGGACCTCCACATCCGGATTCTTCACCTGCAGGATCGTCTGAGACCAGCCGCCTGGACAGCTGATGAAACTAAGGAGTATTGTCTGTAATAAAGCCCTTTTGTGGGGGAAAAAAACAAGTGGGTGGGCATATGCCCTCCCAGGGCCACCCAGGGTCACACCCCTGCCCAGTTATGTAATTTATTTATTTAAATTGAGTGATTTCCTTAGATGAACTGTAACTCAGTAAAATCTTTGAAATTGCTGCATGTTGCATTTCCATTTTAGTTCAGTATAGCTGGCTAAGTCTGAATGACAACCATGGTAGCTTACTACTAAAGACATCACAACTTCCTTGCATGTTGCATTTATATTTTTGTTCAGTATAAATAGGATGACAGTACAGTATGGGGATGACAATGTTAGATGGCCTGGCTGACCGCTACTGCCTGAGCAGATGGGATGGTGACTTTTAAGGAATGAAAAATAAGAAAGTAATCAAATAAAAACTAAGTAATATACACAACTGAAATATTGAAATAATACATAGTAATTTCCTATGTTTCTTTTGATGTCTACCCAATGTGGACCTGATCAGAGACAATGGGATATTTTCTGTTTAGGCTGTGGGATTTCCATTAAAAAGCTCAGAAAAACATTTTAAAGTCATCGTTTAAAAATATGTTAAAAAATAATAATAATCGAAACTGACCTCAAAAGGCACTACCTAAATTGCAAATGATATAAGTAGCTTGCTGATAGTTGGTGGCCTTCAAAGAATACCAATAGATTCTGAACCACTACGTTACTGCATGGGACTCGGAGAAAAACAAAGTGCCATGTCAAGCCAACTGATTTTTACAACAACTAACGTTACACAAGACCTGCAGTCCAATCACTGTATTTCCCACCATTCAAGGTCACACAATTTCAATAGCTGTCCTCAGCGGCACAAGACAATAATTGTGAAATTGTTATTTTGACTGAGACATTTTATTAATACAGCTGCCTAGCTAAACTGGCTATAGTACCTACTGCTTTGTGTGATGTCAAATGTGGTGCATCAGCAGAAAGTCAACGGCCGTTAGACAGCTCCCTTTGCTTGCTCGCTATAACGGATCTGTTCTGACTGTACTGAAATAGATCTAATATTTTAGAGAGGCAACTGCGATTTAGATGCCAATTAGCGTTAGAGAGTCAAAGCTCTAGTTAGCAAGATAGCTAACAAGATGATAATAATGTCAGTTCACCTGAGTTTGTACTGGTGTCCCCAGACCTTCCCCCTGCCGTGGCAAACGTCGTGTAGCCGCTTGCAGCTACAGGACACGTTGCAAATGTCGACATGTTTGAGGACAGGAAAGCATAAGATGTACTCAAGTAATTCGGCTGGCAGGTCTGTAAATTGTTTCTGTTCTATCTCGGAAACGAACCCGTTCAGGCTGGAGCACCCATCTCCAGCTCCAGACGTCGCCATCTTTACTGTTTACTCCGATTGCCTCAATCGACAAGTCCGCCCCTTTCTGGCGCAGGGGGCCGAACTTCGAGATTACCCAAAACTGTCAATAGCGTCTCAAAACCGTCCGGAGAGGCACATTTGGAAGATTGTTATTTAAAAATGAAAAATAAAATCGTTTTATGGAATCAATTCACTGTTGTTAGTAACAACAAGACAAGTGTATGCTGCATACAGTAGTGATATATCAACATGCCATGGTTAATATGTTAGGATGTCAACAAATGTAATTTCAATTGTACACACACAAAGGATATCTGACCAAATTATGAAAGACAAGCATTGTCAATTTGAATTCCGTAAAGTAAGTGCGGAAATGATTGTTGTATATCAACAATGACAAGCCACCGGGGTCTGACAACTTGGATGGGAAATTACTGAGGTTTATAGAGGACAATATTGGCACTCCTATTTGCCATAAATGTAAGTCTACTAGAAAGTGTGTTCCCTCAGGCCTGGAGGGAAGCTAAAGTCATTCCGCTACCCAAGAATAGTAAAGCCCCCTTTACTGGCTCAAATAGCCGACCAATCAGCCTTTTACCGACCCTTAGTAAACTTTTGGAAAAAATGGTGTTTGACCAGATACAATGCTATTTTACAATAAACAAATTGACAACAGACTTTCAGCACGCTTATAGAGAAGGACATTCAACAAGCACCGCACTTATGACTGATGATTGGCTGAGAGAAATTGATCATAGTCTGCTGCTGGAAACGCGTATGTGTTATGGCTTTACACCCCTGCTATATCGTGGATAAAGAGTTACCGGTCTACAGTGGCGATTTTAGCATGCACATCTTGGTGGGGCAAAAAAAGAGAAAGTAGAATGCATGCCAGTAAAGCCACTACACTATACAATACAACACATCAACCACTATAACCGTGACAAACGGTGCTCACAAACGGCCTACATAAAGCTGTCCCAACAGCAGTTCAAACACCTTACCACCGCTACACCTGGCTATCAGCAGAGCCTTGTCTGGCAGCGAAATTGTTCATTCAGCCTAATTTACTGCCTTTTAAATATATATAGCTGATATGTCTGACTTGCTTAAACAAATGTGGTTTCTAATAACAATTGAGATGTACAAACTATGGCATAGGGGAACAATAAGAGGATAAGATGCAATTTTGATTAAGACATTTATGAGCGTGCTAGGACGACCATAGTCTATATAACTATTTGTTTAGCACTTTTCAAATGTACAGTGACAGTATTCAGAACATGGGGCATTCTTAGTGTTCTCCCTGTACACCAAGTCAGAACCATAGGATAAATAAAGGGGGCATATAGGCAGACAATGAAAGCTCTTACAATATTCAATTATTACATTTCTCTAAAACAGGTTATAGGCTGCATGTGCACCATCAAGTCATAACAGTAGGTGATATTAAGAGGGGTAAATAAACCAAATTATTAGGGCGAGGTACATGGGCTACTAATAGCTTACTACACAACATACACTTAGTATTACTTTCTTAGCTATAGTATACATATCTCCCTGGTATATTACATAATTTATGCAGCAGCATACAATAAATGTTTGGACCCCCCTTGTTGTGCGGTGCTCACTTGAACAGGAAGGTGGCATGGTGGTCCTTCATGGGCAAATATTGTCATCAAAGTCTGGCATTCTCTGGATTTATGGTGATTTCAAAATAACTGGGATCTCAGAAAAAAGAAAGATCGAATCATGATGATGTCATTGATCTTCAGGTCGTAGCTCTAGAAAGATGCCGGATTTACAATTCTGAGTTGGATGACCGTTCAAATCATATTTTTCCAATTGGAGCTAATTTATTCCTGACTTCCCAGTTGTCTTGAACTCACTGAAGTCAAGTTAACAGATGTTTTGGGCACAGTACAAATCATGCTTCATTGACAGCATGGCCAATGTTGAATGTTTATCATTTTAAACTTCGAAAAGAGCCCCTTAATCCCAGATTTGGGACCACACAGCCACTCCACTGAATAGCAGGCTAGTGATTGCTTTGCAATGCTTGCAGTTAGCCACTGTCACTGATTCCTTCCAAACCACTCACTGTTGAATTTGCGATTTCCAACTTGTTATGTAATGCTCATGTGCAGTGGCCGATGAGCACCAATACCCTTTATCTATAATTTATCTTCAGTATTTCTATTCATATGACAAGGATTAAAATGATTTGCCAGTAGATTGTCGACTTGATTCGTGATGATGACTGCTAGCTAAGATTTTGAAAGTATGATGTTGACATGATCAGTCCAAAGCTACTGTACATGTAATGTGATTTAACGTAATTTTATCTGTGGCCAACGACCTTTGAGCCTTCTTGGAGAGGCACTTCCAATGTAACTCTATGGCAGCACCCAAGGGGCTAGAATTTTCTAGCTCTACCCTTCGACTTGGCGGTGACTTAGTGTCCCCAGGAGTGGCATTACATTTATCCCAGCAGCATACAATCCTGCATACCACTGCTGGCTTGCTTCTGAAGCTAAGCAGGGTTTGTCCTGGTCAGTTCCTGGATGGGAGACCAGATGCTCCTGGAAGTGGTGTTGGAGGGCCTCTAGGAGGCACTCTTTCCTCTGGTCTAAAAAAAATATCCCAATGCCACAGGGCAGTAATTGGCCCTGTGATTGACACTGTCCTGTGTAGGGTGCTGTCTTTCGGATGGGACGTTAAATGGGTGTCCGGACTCTCTGAGGTTATTAAAGATCCCATGGCACTTATCATAAGAGTAGGTGTGTTAACCCCAGTTTCCTGGCTAAATTCCCAATCTGGCCCTCAAACCATCACGGTCACCTAATAATCCCCAGTTTACAATTGGCTCATTCATCCCCTCCTCTCCCCTGTAACTATTCCCCAGGTTGTTGCTGCAAATGAGAATGTGTTCTCAGTCAACTTACCTGGTAAAATAATGGATAAATTAAATAAATAATTACACTGAGCCAATCACAGCACAACACTCTGTATTTTCTGCTGGCTTGTCCCACCACCACAGAAAGCACTGAACTAGGCTGAAACACCTGCATTCTGGAGCTGCCTTACTCAAGAAAGCACAAAAGAGACCATGTTTGTATGCGGCTTAATTAACTCAATGGTATATATATATATATTTTTTTTTAAACATTGCTTGCAAACTGGTATGTGACAAGTATTATGCCAAAATAACATGCAAAACAGACAAGCCCCTCCCCAAAAAACAATAAGATTAGATTTATTTTGCTAAAAATGTGGGTCAGAGCCCCACCTGCCCTGAATGGAGGGTTGCCACTACCTGTCTAACAGAACACAGAGGGTGTTCTTTAATGGAAGCCTCTCCAACATAATCCAGGTAGAACCAGGAATTCCCCAGAGTGGCTGTCTAGGCCCCTTACTTTTTTCAATCTTTTCTAACGACATGCCACTGGCTTTGAATAAAGCCAGAGTGTCTATGGATGCGGAGGACTCAACACTTTACATCTCAGCTACTACAGCGACTGAAATAATTGTAACAATTAACAAAGAGCTGCAGTTAGTTTCAAAATGGGTGGCAAGGAATAAGTTAGTCCTAAATATAAAAAAAACTAAAAGCACTGTATTTGGGACATATCATTCACTAAACCCTAAACCATCTAACTCTTGCAATGAATAATGTGGAAATTGAGCAAACTGAAGTGACTAAACTGCTTGGAGTAACCCTGAATTGTAAACTGTCATGATCAAAACATATTGATACAACAGTAGCTAAGATATAGAGAAGCCTGTCCTTAATAAAGCACTGCTCTGCATTCTTAAAAGCACTATCAACAAGGCAGGTCCTACAGGCCCTAGGTTTGTCACACATGGACTACTGTTCAGTCATGTGGTCAGGTCCCACAAAGAGGGACTTTTGGCTCAGAACAGGGCAGCACAGCTGGCCCTCAGATGTACACAGAGAACTAACATTAATCATATGCATGTCAATCTCTCCTGGCTCAAAGTGGAGAGATTGACTTCTTCACTACTTGTATTTGTGAGAGGTATTGACATGTTAAATGCACAGAGCTGTCTGTTTGAACTACTGACACACAGCTCGGACACCCATGCATACCCCACAAGACATGCTACCAGAGGTCTCTTCACAGCCCCCAAGTCCAGAACAGACTATAGGAGGCGCACAGTACTACATAGAACCATGACAACATGGAACTCTATTCCACATCAAGTAACTGATGCAAGCAGTCGATTCAGATAATTAAAAAAATAAAAATACAGGCACAGACACATGCATACACACCCACAATAGATATGTGGTAGTAGAGTAGTGGCCTGAGGTCATATACTGAATATATAATATAATATATATAAGGCTGGTCAGAGGATCATTTTTGTCACTGACCATCTCGAATCCCACCGTACCTTCTCCGCTGTGCAATCTGGTTTCCGAGCCGGTCACGGGTGCACCTCAGCCACACTCAAGGTACTAAACGATATCATAACCGCCATCGATAAAAGACAGTACTGTGCAGCCGTCTTCATCGACCTTGCCAAGGCTTTCGACTCTGTCAATCACCATATTCTTATCGGCAGACTCAGTAGCCTCGGTTTTTCGGATGACTGCCTTGCCTGGTTCACCAATTACTTTGCAGACAGAGTTCAGTGTGTCAAATGGGAGGGCATGCTGTCCGGTCCTCTGGCAGTCTCTATGGGGGTGCCACAGGGTTCAATTCTCGGGCCGACTCTTTTCTCTGTATATATCAATGATGTTGCTCTTGCTGCGGGCGATTCCCTGATCCACCTCTACGCAGACGACACCATTCTATATACTTTTGGCCCGTCATTGGACACTGTGCTATCTAACCTCCAAACGAGCTTCAATGCCATACAACACTCCTTCCGTGGCCTCCAACTGCTCTTAAACGCTAGTAAAACCAAATGCATGCTTTTCAACCGATCGCTGCCTGCACCCGCATGCCCGACTAGCATCACCACCCTGGATGGTTCTGACCTTGAATATGTGGACATCTATAAGTACCTAGGTGTCTGGCTAGACTGCAAACTCTCCTTCCAGACTCATATCAAACATCTCCAATCGAAAATCAAATCAAGAGTCGGCTTTCTATTCCGCAACAAAGCCTCCTTCACTCACGCCGCCAAGCTTACCCTAGTAAAACTGACTATCCTACCGATCCTCGACTTCGGCGATGTCATCTACAAAATGGCTTCCAACACTCTACTCAGCAAACTGGATGCAGTCTATCACAGTGCCATCCGTTTTGTCACTAAAGAACCTTATACCACCCACCACTGCGACTTGTATGCTCTAGTCGGCTGGCCCTCGCTACATATTCGTCGCCAGACCCACTGGCTCCAGGTCATCTACAAGTCCATGCTAGGTAAAGCTCCGCCTTATCTCAGTTCACTGGTCACGATGGCAACACCCATCCGTAGCACGCGCTCCAGCAGGTGTATCTCACTGATCATCCCTAAAGACAACACCTCATTTGGCCGCCTTTCGTTCCAGTACTCTGCTGAAGTTGGAGACTTTTATCTCCCTCACCAACTTCAAACATCAGCTATCTGAGTAGCTAACCGATCGCTGCAGCTGTACATAGTCTATTGGTAAATAGCCCACCCATTTTCACCTACCTCATCCCCATACTGTTTTTATTTATTTACTTTTCTGCTCTTTTGCACACCAATATCTCTACCTGTACATGACCATCTGATCATTTATCACTCCAGTGTTAATCTGCAAAATTGTAATTATTCGCCTACCTCCTCATGCCTTTTGCACACATTGTATATAGACTCCCCCTTTTTTTTCTCTACTGTGTTATTGACTTGTTAATTGTTTACTCCATGTGTAACTCTGTGTTGTCTGTTCACACTGCTATGCTTTATCTTGGCCAGGTCGCAGTTGCAAATGAGAACTTGTTCTCAACTAGCCTACCTGGTTAAATAAAGGTGAAATAAAAAATAAAAAAAATAAAATAGTTAATGCACGTGCTATACTATATGTACATCTTCATTTCATGTGTTGACCAACAGGTGTGGATGCTGGTACTCATAGGAGGTCTGTAATTTACTGGGCTTCTCATCACTTGCCACAGTTCCCGAGTGGCACAGCGGTCTAAGGCACTGCATCTCAGTGATAGAGACGGCACTACAGAACCTGGTTAGATCACGAGCTGTATCACAACCGGACGTGATGGGGAGTCCCATAGGGCGGCGCACAATTGACCCAGCATCGTCCGGGGTAGGCCGTAATTTTAAAATAATAATTTGTTCTTAACTGACTTGCCTAGTTAAATAAAGTTGAAATATAAATAAATAAATCACCAGGTGTATATATCAGGTAACATAGTGCTCCTCTTCTGATACCTCAACAATAACATGTCACACAACAGATATACCACACCACACCCTACATTCTCTACACATTTGTGATCATCACTTATATCTACACTTCACAATTCAATCCCTCAAACTAGTATAACAGTGATGATTGTCTCTTTCTGATTGAATGGGTCTAATATTGACAGATTGGGTGATGGTGGGTTGTTACTATTAGTATACTGTGAATGTTGTATGTTCTGCTGCACTTGTATTCATTCAGGGATATTTATGTCTCTCTGTGTTTTCAGAGACAAGCATCGGTGGCCCAGGAGTCTGCAACTCAAAGGAGAGACAGTGTCATGTACCCACAGCTTGCTTTTGCTTCTATTAACTAATTTATTCAGCATAATCAATGGCTTAACATCCAGTATTTGCAGATATAAATAAAATGTAGATTGATATGAATGTAAATGTCAGGTTGATCTTCACTGCTTGTAAATATAGATAAGGGCCCACTGTGTACTGAACAATAAACTTTGTGGTATTGTCAATAATTTGCTTACACTTAACGTACTAACAATAAAAACATTTTACTTAGCTACTGACCGAACCTATGACTCTCTCGTTTTGCCAATATCACTTAGGGCCTACTGAAGGCTAGTCAAAATACCAGTATAAACATCACACAAGCCTTAGTTCAAAATCACATCACCTCATTTACACAAGGCAAAGTGGTAGTGACATGAGTAGACAGCAACGACAGTCCTATGTACAGACCTTCTTCAAGCTGTATCACATAGCTCACAACAGCCTTACATGTACTGTGTGAGTAGGCTCTGGATGTTTGCAGCAGTCATCAACCACCACAAGGGGTGATAACCAGTGGAATATTTAAAGAGTAGTCTTGGACATGAAAACGTATGCTACAGCTTCCTCAGCTGTACGTAACATTTAAATGTCAGAGGGAGGTGTGTGGTGGGGTATGAAGTATAACATGACCTGATGGACCTCACTCTGTCCTTACTCTTATCTGCTCTGATCATGAAGAGTCTGAAGCGCTGAACGTCTGGACACACACACACACACACACACACACACACACACACACACACACACACACACACACACACACACACACACACACACACACACACACACACACACACACACGCGCGCGCTGTGGCTGTACAGCATTTCACGGTTGTCTTCTTCCAATGTTTCTTCTTTTTTAGAGTCAGTTAAATAAATCAGCTTCCTTGGGGGAAACAACTGCTCTGGAAAAAGGACAGTGTTATTATTGTGGAGAGACAGGTGTTGGCACTGGTCCTCAGAAGAGGGATTTGCTTTCTTGGCCCTTTCGTCTACTACCACTTCCTCAAGTGCATATGTGTCAGGTATGAGAAACCTTTAAAAAATATGTACTAAGGCATTCATTTTATTTTATCGATCCGATAGTGAGAGGATGACAGTGGGGAAAGAGAAAGAGAGGTTGTGTCAAAGGCGGTCTTGACAGGGGCATATTTGGCAACGATCGTTTGATTTTATGTTCTGCTGTTCTTTTAGTCATTGGTAGATTATGTCTGTGTCTTCAGAGAGCAGCGCCAGGTCAGGAGACTGCAACCAGATAGGATTCAGACTTAGAATAATAAATCATCATATCTTTGCTGCAACTCAAAGGAGAGACAGGAAGAGAAAGGTCAGAGAGGCCTTCATTCCCTGAGAGCAGACAGGCTTGACGAATGATTGGGAGAAACATTGTCAAGTACACAAACATTTTGAATACTAATTTATTCAGTATATTGAATAGCATAACGTTGCAGATAGAAAAGCTTTTTTTAAACCAGATTAATCTCCACTTCATGTAAATTTGCGTCCTCTGTTTAGGTTTACAATCAACAATTACCAGTACGTGCGATTGTCTTTACCATTGTGCTTATGTAAAGGACGCCACACTGCTTGCTTAGCAAGTACTACTTTCTCCCAATTCGGCACACACCTGGCGCGAACTCGGTACCACCGTGGGGATACTTCAGGCTGAGGAGTAAGTTTTACACATCCCAATGTGCTATATTTACACTTAACTTACTAGCAAGAAAAATGTTTTGCAAACTGACTGAAGAGAACCGATGACTCTATCATTACCAATATAGGGTCTACTGTTGGCTACTAAAAATACTAGTATGATCAATGTCAGTTCCATCTGTTGTATCACCAGAAGATGTCGCTGTATGCTAAAGTTACACCCAAAGAAGAATAATGCCACTTTTAATCACCTCTACACGAGTAAAATTACATTTAAACTTACTTTACTGGTTTTCTGTGCAGTTTGTTCTTCAGCAGCTTCAGACAAAATATCCACAGGATACTATTGTTTACCCAACCTTTAAGAAAGCCGGTAGTTATATCATTCGGTTTGGCACCTAGGTAAAGATTTTTATATTGGATATTTGGTACTCTCTCGTCAATAGCTTTTGAACCAATTCAAATAAATAAAATAAAAAATACAAAAAATGTGGATTGTTCCGGAAATCCCCCCCTGATTCAGAATATACAATTTTCATGGCATGCTTGGTTCAATACAGTATATCTACCTGCTCTCTAAAAAGTTGGGTAAACAGCTTGAGCAGCTGAAGGACAAACCCCACAAACAGACATGGAGTTCAATGCCCCTTCTTATGTTTCGCTCTCAACAGGTTCCCCCTATCTCCCTCCCTCTCCTTGAGCAGAGCACTTAACCCTAATTGCTTCTGCTCTGAATAAGAGCGTCTGCTAAATAACATAAATATAAAATGTACCACAAGATGGCAGTGAGTATCTATGAATGTCCTTCTGGAGAAGTGTGACTCAAACTTCACAGGAATCGCTCACAGTGTAGCCAAAATCAGCAAGGTCTTCCTTTCTTATTTATCAGCTCAGATGCATGGGAAACAAAGGCTTGCAGATAGATGTCCCACCTCTAAGTTGTTCTTTCAGGTCACTTACAGTACAGCTGACAGACCCTTCAAAAGGGGGTAATGAAAACAGTGATCCTATCATACAATATAAATCAAAGTGGAAATGATAGGCTTTAGGATAATACCTGTGCAGATGTATAGTATTGAATAGGCCTTATATTACTCTTAGTCCTCTATGCCTTTCAGGCCCTGTAATGCAATTGACTCCCATAGAAGCCAGCTTAAGGCAATGAACATTGCCTAGAGCCCTTGGCTATGCAAAGAACACATCATAATAATAATAATAACTTGGAAAGGACATCAGTACAGGGCAAGCAGCCTGGACCAAGGTTGGAATGTAAATTAGTAATAACACAGATTTGCAGAATGGAAATTGCAGGTTTGGGCTGACTGCTGTCTGTACCGGGATGATAATTGTATAAATTATATGCTTGGTAAACAGTAATTATTGAGCGTTTGGCCATTTGAGGTGCAGAGTCTTAGAAGTGCATTACTTTTCAATATTTCCTTGTGCATAGAGTTGTATGGTTTGTTTAACTTTGCAAACAGTGTTTTTTGAGGAAAGAGGACATCATTTCAAGGAGTCTGTGAAGGCAGAAATCACATGGAAAAAGTGGTAAGGTCCAAAAAGTCAAATTCATTTCACGTGTTAAGAGGTTTCATGATGCTTGTATCTACACCAATGTAGATTGTTTTATACATCAGTTGGCGTCTCTAAAAGCTTCAGTATGAGGTCCTAAACTTACCATGGAAGTTTACCCTTGTAGCTGCATGGGCTAACATAATCAAAATGTTTGCCTTTTGGTAAGTTGAGCCAATGGTTGAGCCAATAGCAAGGAAGGCATTATCACTGGGATATTTGATTTATTTCACCTTTATTTAACCAGGTAGGCAAGTTGAGAACAAGTTCTCATTTACAATTGCGACCTGGCCAAGATAAAACAAAGCAGTTCGACACATACAACAACACAGAGTTCCACATGGAGTAAAACAAACATACAGTCAATAATACAGTATAAACAAGTCTATATACGATGTGAGCAACTGAGGTGAGATAAGGGAGGTAAAGGCAAAAAAAAGACCATGGTGGCAAAGTGAATACAATATAGCAAGTTAAACACTGGAATGGTAGATTTGCAGTGGAAGAATGTGCAAAGTAGAAATAAAAATAATGGGGTGCAAAGGAGCAAATTAAATAAATAAATACAGTAGGGGAAGAGGTAGTTGTTTGGGCTAAATTATAGATGGGCTATGTACAGGTGCAGTAATCTGTGAGCTGCTCTGACAGCTGGTGCTTAAAGCTAGTGAGGGAGATAAGTGTTTCCAGTTTCAGAGATTTTTGTAGTTCGTTCCAGTCATTGGCAGCAGAGAACTGGAAGGAGAGGCCGCCAAAGGAAGAATTGGTTTTGGGAGTGACCAGAGAGATATACCTGCAGGAGTGCGTGCTACAGGTGGGTGCTACTATGGTGACCAGCGAGCTGAAATAAGGGGGGACTTTACCTAGCAGGGCATTGTAGATGACCTGGAGCCAGTGGGTTTGGCGACGAGTATGAAGCGAGGGCCAGCCAACGAGAGCGTACAGGTTGCAGTGGTGGGTAGTATATGGGGCTTTGGTGACAAAACGGATGGCACTGTGATAGACTGCATCCAATTTATTGAGTAGGGTGTTGGAGGCTATTTTGTAAATGACATCACCCGAAGTCTAGGATCGGTAGGATGGTCAGTTTTACGAGGGTATGTTTGGCAGCATGAGTGAAGGATGCTTTGTTGCGAAATAGGAAACCAATTCTAGATTTAACTTTGGATTGGAGATGTTTGATGTGAGTCTGGAAGGAGAGTTTACAGTCTAACCAGACACCTAGGTATTTGTACTTGTCCACATATTCTAAGTCTGAGGTAACAACAGGGCCTGGTCTATGATTAAAAAAAATACAAAGTGTATAAATTACCAATCAAAATATTACAGATATAAATCAAAAAAGCACAGGTATCATCAAGCAGCAGTGGTCCACATTCAGGTTAAAAAGCACAGGTATCATCAAGCAGCAGTGGTCCACATTCAGGTTAAAAAGCACAGGTATCATCAAGCAGCAGTGGTCCACATTCAGGTTAAAAAGCACAGGTATCATCAAGCAGCAGTGGTCCACATTCAGGTTAAAAAGCACAGGTATCATCAAGCAGCAGTGGTCCACATTCAGGTTAAAAAGCACAGGTATCATCAAGCAGCAGTGGTCCACATTCAGGTTAAAAAGCACAGGTATCATCAAGCAGCAGTGGTCCACATTCAGGTTAAAAAGCACAGGTATCATCAAGCAGCAGTGGTCCACATTCAGGTTAAAAAGCACAGGTATCATCAAGCAGCAGTGGTCCACATTCAGGTTAAAAAGCACAGGTATCATCAAGCAGCAGTGGTCCACATTCAGGTTAAAAAGCACAGGTATCATCAAGCAGCAGTGGTCCACATTCAGGTTAAAAAGCACAGGTATCATCAAGCAGCAGTGGTCCACATTCAGGTTAAAAAACACAGGTATCATCAAGCAGCAGTGGCCCACATTCAGGTTAAAAAGCACAGGTATCATCAAGCAGCAGTGGTCCACATTCAGGTTAAAAAGCACAGGTATCATCAAGCAGCAGTGGTCCACATTCAGGTTAAAAAGCACAGGTATCATCAAGCAGCAGTGGTCCACATTCAGGTTAAAAAGCACAGGTATCATCAAGCAGCAGTGGTCCACATTCAGGTTAAAAAGCACAGGTATCATCAAGCAGCAGTGGTCCACATTCAGGTTAAAAAACACAGGTATCATCAAGCAGCAGTGGTCCACATTCAGGTTAAAAAGCACAGGTATCATCAAGCAGCAGTGGTCCACATTCAGGTTAAAAAGCACAGGTATCATCAAGCAGCAGTGGTCCACATTCAGGTTAAAAAGCACAGGTATCATCAAGCAGCAGTGGTCCACATTCAGGTTAAAAAACACAGGTATCATCAAGCAGCAGTGGTCCACATTCAGGTTAAAAAGCACAGGTATCATCAAGCAGCAGTGGTCCACATTCAGGTTAAAAAGCACAGGTATCATCAAGCAGCAGTGGTCCACATTCAGGTTAAAAAGCACAGGTATCATCAAGCAGCAGTGGTCCACATTCAGGTTAAAAAGCACAGGTATCATCAAGCAGCAGTGGTCCACATTCAGGTTAAAAAACACAGGTATCATCAAGCAGCAGTGGTCCACATTCAGGTTAAAAAGCACAGGTATCATCAAGCAGCAGTGGTCCACATTCAGGTTAAAAAGCACAGGTATCATCAAGCAGCAGTGGTCCACATTCAGGTTAAAAAGCACAGGTATCATCAAGCAGCAGTGGTCCACATTCAGGTTAAAAACACAGGTATCATCAAGCAGCAGTGGTCCACATTCAGGTTAAAAAGCACAGGTATCATCAAGCAGCAGTGGTCCACATTCAGGTTAAAAAGCACAGGTATCATCAAGCAGCAGTGGTCCACATTCAGGTTAAAAAGCACAGGTATCATCAAGCAGCAGTGGTCCACATTCAGGTTAAAAAGCACAGGTATCATCAAGCAGCAGTGGTCCACATTCAGGTTAAAAAGCACAGGTATCATCAAGCAGCAGTGGTCCACATTCAGGTTAAAAGCACAGGTATCATCAAGCAGCAGTGGTCCACATTCAGGTTAAAAAGCACAGGTATCATCAAGCAGCAGTGGTCCACATTCAGGTTAAAAAGCACAGGTATCATCAAGCAGCAGTGGTCCACATTCAGGTTAAAAAACACAGGTATCATCAAGCAGCAGTGGTCCACATTCAGGTTAAAAAGCACAGGTATCATCAAGCAGCAGTGGTCCACATTCAGGTTAAAAAGCACAGGTATCATCAAGCAGCAGTGGTCCACATTCAGGTTAAAAAGCACAGGTATCATCAAGCAGCAGTGGTCCACATTCAGGTTAAAAAGCACAGGTATCATCAAGCAGCAGTGGTCCACATTCAGGTTAAAAAGCACAGGTATCATCAAGCAGCAGTGGTCCACATTCAGGTTAAAAAGCACAGGTATCATCAAGCAGCAGTGGTCCACATTCAGGTTAAAAAGCACAGGTATCATCAAGCAGCAGTGGTCCACATTCAGGTTAAAAAGCACAGGTATCATCAAGCAGCAGTGGTCCACATTCAGGTTAAAAAGCACAGGTATCATCAAGCAGCAGTGGTCCACATTCAGGTAAAAAAGCACAGGTATCATCAAGCAGCAGTGGTCCACATTCAGGTTAAAAAGCACAGGTATCATCAAGCAGCAGTGGTCCACATTCAGGTTAAAAAGCACAGGTATCATCAAGCAGCAGTGGTCCACATTCAGGTTAAAAAGCACAGGTATCATCAAGCAGCAGTGGTCCACATTCAGGTTAAAAAGCACAGGTATCATCAAGCAGCAGTGGTCCACATTCAGGTAAAAAGCACAGGTATCATCAAGCAGCAGTGGTCCACATTCAGGTTAAAAAGCACAGGTATCATCAAGCAGCAGTGGTCCACATTCAGGTAAAAAAACACAGGTATCATCAAGCAGCAGTGGTCCACATTCAGGTTAAAAAGCACAGGTATCATCAAGCAGCAGTGGTCCACATTCAGGTTAAAAAACACAGGTATCATCAAGCAGCAGTGGTCCACATTCAGGTTAAAAAACACAGGTATCATCAAGCAGCAGTGGTCCACATTCAGGTAAAAAAACACAGGTATCATCAAGCAGCAGTGGTCCACATTCAGGTTAAAAAGCACAGGTATCATCAAGCAGCAGTGGTCCACATTCAGGTTAAAAAACACAGGTATCATCAAGCAGCAGTGGTCCACATTCAGGTAAAAAAGCACAGGTATCATCAAGCAGCAGTGGTCCACATTCAGGTTAAAAAGCACAGGTATCATCAAGCAGCAGTGGTCCACATTCAGGTAAAAAAACACAGGTATCATCAAGCAGCAGTGGTCCACATTCAGGTTAAAAAGCACAGGTATCATCAAGCAGCAGTGGTCCACATTCAGGTTAAAAAACACAGGTATCATCAAGCAGCAGTGGTCCACATTCAGGTTAAAAAACACAGGTATCATCAAGCAGCAGTGGTCCACATTCAGGTTAAAAAGCACAGGTATCATCAAGCAGCAGTGGTCCACATTCAGGTAAAAAAAACATGAGGTGTTAAGTCTGTTTTAAAAGATGTTTAAAATTATTAAAAGACAAAAAGTGATTATGATTGTGTTGATTTGTGTTTGGGAAATAAATATAGACATGGTTTTATATCATATTTAATTAGAGTAGAGAAGTAAGTAGAGAAAGTAAGTAGAGAAATTTGTAGGCAGTTAAACTTAGACTAGCCTGTCCCATGGCTCAACTTTTTTCAGGCAAACTATGTTTTTAAAGCTGTAATGTTTACATTCATTCTGATTATTTCCAGGGATACTAAACATTCTGTTAAAAATAATACTATATTTCCCTTGACAAAGCAAATTTTTTCCCCAACTTACACTTCTCTCCCCTACTGTTAAAATGGAGCACGTTGATTATAGCTTTATATTATAGCTCTATACCAGGTGATGTCAGAGAAACTCCCCAAAAATTGTCAGACTCCAGCCACTCAATTCACAGACTGTTCTCTCTGCTACCGCACGACAAGCAGTACCAGAGTGTAGGACCAAAAGGCTCCTGAACAGCTTCTACCCCCAAGCCATAAGACTGCTGAACAGTTAAAATGAAATGGCCACCCAGACGATTTGCATTGACCCCCTTTTTTACATGTTTTACACTGACCTGCTTGCACCGGCTCTATGCACATTCACTCTACCAACACATTCACACATACTACACTGACAAAAAAACACATTTATAGTGACTCCACACACATACACACACACACACACACACACACACACACACACACACACACACACACACACACACACACACACACACACACACACACACACAAACCTGCTGAAGTAAAGGAGCTTTAAACATTTTAACCACGCTACTATTTTTGGTTTACTTTTTAACTATTTATTGTTGGGAAAGGGCTCGTAAGTAAGCATTTCATGGTAAAGTCTACATCGGTTCTATTCGGCGCGTGTGACAAATACATTTGATATGTCCAGCCTGAACAAATGTAGTTGTAGCCTCTCAAGACTCTCATGACTTCGCTTACTCTCTGCCATATTTTTAGTTACACTTTTTGCTCTGTCAATCATTCACTCACATTATGAGACTGTACCCAATCCCAAATAGGTTATGTAGTTCTGTATGTACCCTACTGGAACATAATAGAACAGAATAGAATGTTGAATTTACTGTCAATCCATTCTTGCTATTCTTACTATCTGGTTTTTCAGGTTAAATGGAAAGGATCTTTTGGATCTGGTGTGCCTGGCTCTAGGACAGAGAGATCTGGACCTGGTGTGTTAGGCTCTAGGACAGAGACATTTGGAACTGGTGTGCCTGGCTCTAGGACAGAGAGATCTGGTTCTCGTGTGTCAGACTCTAGGACAGAGACATCTGGATCTGGTGTGCCTGGCTCTAGTACAGTGAAATATCTGCTTATTTGGGTTCCAGTATGATGTCGAAATCTCCCACACAGGTTAATGTGTTGGTTGGTACTTAGTGTCCTCCATATTGCTTGTGAGGTGAATTGAGATTTAGTTCTGTTCACCCACCATATAAGTCTTCCAGGGATGTCATGGGCCTGGCAAGCAACTGTCAGGCTAATTGAGTTGTAAAAATATCAAATCTAAATGGTGTTTATGTTGTTTTCATCTGTCTCGCATGTTTTGGACCACAATCCCACTTGGATTTATGTTAAAAGTTGAGTGAAAGGGGGGCGCTGGTGAGCAGCAACATGTGAAGACGCGTTTTCTTGGTGCTTCTATCTTGGGCAAACAATTTACTATTAATACTTGACCAACACCTCAGGCTCTAGGACAGATCTGGATCTGGTGTGTCAGGCTCTAGGACAGAGACATCTGGACCTGGTGTGTCAGGCTCTAGGACAGATCTGGATCTGGTGTGTCAGGCTCTAGGACAGAGACATCTGGACCTGGTGTGTCAGGCTCTAGGACAGATCTGGATCTGGTGTGTCAGGCTCTAGGACGGAAACATCTGGACCTGGTTTGTCAGGCTCTAGGACAGAGACATCTGGATCTGGTGTGCCTGGCTCTAGGACAGAGACATCTGGATCTGGTGTGCCTGGCTCTAGGACAGAGACATCTGGATCTGGTGTGTCAGGCTCTAGGACAGAGACATCTGGATCTGGTGTGCCTGGCTCTAGGACAGAGACATCTGGACCTGGTGTGTCAGGCTCTAGGACAGATCTGGATCTGGTGTGTCAGGCTCTAGGACAGAGACATCTGGACCTGGTGTGTCAGGCTCTAGGACGGAAACATCTGGATCTGGTGTGTCAAAATATTTACTATTATTACTTGACCAACACCTCCCCCATTAATTTTGTAACATTTCATTTGGAATCGAACCCAATTTATGGAATCGAACCCAAGGATTTTACCAGGCGGTCAAGCTTAGCCGAGTGTATGCTCATCTTAAGTCCGGACATTGTAATTACTTCGCTACTACTGTCTGTTTATTGCCTTACCTCCCTAATCTTACCTCATTTTCACACACTGTATATGGATTTTTTCTATTGTGTTATTGACTGTACGTTTGTTTATTCCATGTGTAACTCTGTGATGTTGTTTGTGTCGCACTGCTTTGCTTTATCTTGGCCAGGTCGCAGTTGTAAACGAGAGCTTGTTCTCAACTGGCCTACCTGGTTAAATAAAGGTGAAATAAAAATAATAACAATTCAAATTTAAAAAGATTCTCCAAGAGACCATTCTCCGGTCCAGCGACCATGATAAACTAAAGAGAGGATGGGTAGACCAAATATTTCACTCCAACGTTGGTGCTAAGGCCAGAGGGGCAGCCATCCTTATCAGAAAAGGCACCCTGTTTGTCTCCTCCAAAGACATTTCAGATACTAATGGCAGATACATGTATATTATAGTGATGGGGAAATTGTTTAGCACATAGGTTATTCTGGCTAACCTCTATGGTCCTAATTGGGATGATGCTCAATGTTTCTCTGACCTCATCGCAACACTTCCTGACCTTAACTCATCATTTGACATTGTGCGGAGATTTCAATTATGTATTGCATCCAAGTCTAGACATATCCAGACCGAAGCCCAACAATGTAATTTCAAAATCAAGCGCAGTAATCAACTCATTTCTAGAATCCTATAATTTATCTGATCCATGGAGGAACAATCCCACTTCTAAACCCTACTCCTTTTTTTCTCCTGTCCACCGCTCATACTCTAGGGTTGAATTTTTCCTGCTGGACAATAGCCAAAATCACAGCATCATTATCTCAGACCATTGCCCTGTCCAGCTAGATATCTGCTTTCCGGACAGTACTGTGTCACAGCACGTGTGGCGACTTGACCCACTACTACTATCCTGTAGTGCCTTTAAAAAATACATACAGTATCAACTGACATTGATGTCTTTTTACAGATCAACTGCACCCCTGACATGTCTCACTCTACTGTGTGGGAGTCGTTAAAAGCATATCTAAGGGGCTACATTATTTCATACACAGCGTATGACAACAAACAGAGCACCAAACACTTATCGGAGCTATGTCAACTCATTCTAGATGTGGACTACAGATATGCCTCTTCTCAGACTCCTGAACTCTACAAAAGAGAGACTGCTACACCAATCGGAATTTGACAATCTTTCCACCAAACAGACAAAAGCAGCTTCTGTTTAACTGTTATGGCTAGACGTGCCGCTAGACACCTCGATAACATCTGGTGAAATTGCAAAGCGCGAAATTCAAACTACAGAAATAATAATATTTAACATTCATGAAAATACACGTGTAATACATCAAAATAAAGCTTAACTTCTTGTTAATCCAGCCGCTGTGTCAACATTTAAAAACATTTCAACCAGGCAGGTGTGACACAAAAGTCAGAAATAGCGATATAATAAATGCCTTACCTTTGAAGATCTTCTTCTGTTGGCACTCCAAAAGGTCCCAGTTACACCACAAATGGTCCTTTGTTCGACAAAATCCCTCTTTATATCGATAACAACTCTGTTTAGGTGGCGCGATTCAGTCAATAATCCACCAGTTTCCCTCCATCAAAATGCATAAAAAATGAATCCCAAACGTTACTGGTAAACTTCGCCAAACAAGTCAAACAACGTTTATAATCAAACTTTAGGTACCCTAATACGTAATTAAATGATACAATTTAAAACGGAGAATCGTTATTGTCTTTACAGGAGAAAAATACAAAAGAACATGCTCTCTTCCACACGCTTGGAAACACTACAGCCAAAATTGGAGCCATCTAGAAAAACTACAATTTATGGCTCATTTTTCCAAAAACCATCATGAAACTCTTTCTAAAGACTGTTGACATCTAGTGGAAGCCCTAGGAACTGGGCCTCCACTCTGGGAGGATTTTGCCTTAAAATAAAGGTGACAGCCATTGAAAATAGTGGTAGGCTGAATATTTTTTTGGGGGGGATGGTTTGTCCTCAGGGTTTCGACCGCCACATCAGTTTTATTATACTCACATACATTATTTTAACAGTTTTAGAAACTTTGGAGAGTGTTTTCTATCCAAATCTACCAATTATATGCATATCCTAGCTTCTGGGCCTGAGTAACAGGCAGTTTACTTTGGGCACGCTTTTCATCCGGATGTAAAAATACTGCCCCCTATCCCAAAGAGGTTTTAAGTCGAGGCAAAAATTCTATGAACATGTGGAGAAAGCTGGCAGGTTGTTATCTCACCATCTTCGACAATCCCCTGCAAACGCACCATACCTGACATCTGTGTTGCATCTGATTTAACTTCCACCAATCCCAAAGAAATCAACAATCAATTTAAGCAATTCTATTCTGCTCTTTACTTGTCAGAGGCTCTCCTGACATCTCGTATGCATACATTTCTAGACAATCTGGACATCCCCTGTCTCAATTCAGATGAAAAAACCAACACGGATGCCTCAGTAAGTGATGATGAAGCACCTCTGGCAATCCAGTCCATGCAGAGTGGTAAAGCCCCTGGGCTTGATGGCTTCCCTATTGCATTTTATAAAGCATTCTCCTCTAAACTATCCCCAATCCTCAGCTCAATATACAATGAAATCCTTTCTAGTCAGAAACTGCCACAGACACTTACCCAGGCAACTATTACGGTTTTGCTTAAAAAAGACAAGAATCCCCTAGACTGTGGCTCATAGTATCCTATAAGCCTTTTGTGCTGCAATTATAAATTCTCCCTAATGTCCTCTCGCGCCATTTAGAGACAGTGATGCCTAATATAATTAACTCTGACCAAACCGGATTTCTCTCAGTTAAGCAATCTTTCTATAATATGTGCCGGCTATTTAATGTTCTTTATTCTGCCCACTCAACTCTACAGCCAGAGGTTGTCATCTCTCTTGATGCTGAAAAGGCTTTCAACTGGGTTGAGTGGGAATATCTATTTACAGTACCAGAGAGATTTGGGTTTGGCCCGTCTTTCCTTTCCTGGATTAGGATTTTGTACTCGTCCCCAGTGGCTTCTGTTCACACCAACAATGTTACCTCCAGCTACTTCCCTCTCCACAGGGGGGCCAATCAGGTTTGCTGTTTATCCCTTTTCCTATTTGATATGGCTATTGAGCCTCTTGCTATTGCCCTGCGGGCGGAGGAGAGGATTAAGGGGCAACATATCTCACAAGGTGTCGTAAAATGCAGACAACCTTATTTTATACATCTCTACCCCTGTGGAGTCTATACCCTATTTCTTGGACATGCTACAATGTTTTGGGACATTCTCTGGTTATAAGTTAAACCTAACAAAAAGTGTGCTCCTCCCCATGAATCAGTTAGCAGACGGAATTGGGTATGCCAATTTCTCATTTAAAGGTACAGCATCAGGTCTTTACTAATTTGGGGATAAAGGTCACACACTCATTTAAGGCTCTGTTTAAACCTAACTTCAAAACACCTGGAGTGCACTAAGCAGGATTTCATAAGGTGGTTGTTTCTTCCCATTTCATTAACAGGTTGCATTCATTCTGTTAAGATGACTGTACTACCTTGGATTTTGTACTTATTTGAAATTATACTAATTTTTCTGCCAAAGTCAATGTTGAAACAACTGGACAGCTACATGAAGTCAAATCCACGAAATCCACAGGTTTATCTAGAGAGACCTAAACCCAAAGGCGGGTTGGGCCTTCCCAATTTTTTTACTACTACTGGTCAGCAAATATCTAAATGTGTTTATTGGGTTTCTACATTTGAATACAAGGATGGCCCAACTAGGGCCATCATGGAGTTATGGTCAAGTCTTCCAACTTCTCTGGTCCCGCTCCTGTGCTCCCCAATGCCCATGAGATCACTGGTCACCATAGCAGCACCCACTCGTAGCACGCGCTCCAGCAGGCATATCTCGCAGGTCATCCCCAAAGCCAATTCTTCCTTTGGCCGCCTCTCCTTCCAGTTCTCTGCCTCCAATGACTGGAACGAACTGCAAAAATCACTAAAGCTGGAGACTCTTACCTACCTCACTAGCTTTAAGCACCAGCTGTCAGAGCAGCTCACAGATCACTGAACCTGTACATAGCTCATCTGTAAATCCAATCTACCTCGTCCCCATACTGTATTTATTTACCTTACTCCTTTGCACCCCAGTATCTCTACTTGCACATTCATCTTCTGCACATTCTACCATTCCAGTGTCTAATTGCTATATTGTAATTACTTCGCCACCATGGCCAATTTATTGCCTTACCTCTCTTATCCTGCCTCATTTGCACAAGATGTATATAGATTTTTCCTCTGTATTATTGATTTTATGTGTTGTTGTTTGCTTTATCTTGGCCAGGTCGCAGTTGTAAATTAGAACTTGTTCTCAACTGGCCACCTGGTTAAATAAAGGTGAAATAAATAAATAGAAAACCTTGGAACCCATGTTTTGAACCCCGTTGTTAAGAACTCCCTTAAAATCTGGTCCCAATTCCAAAGTCACTTTGGCTTTAAACAAGCAAGCGACTTCTCTTCATTAACATCTAATCATCTAATCCCAGCGTCACAGATTGACACGGCATTCCAGTTCTGGCACAGGAATGGTCTGATGTTTTTTGTGACCTATTTGCTGAGAATACATTCGTCTCATTCGATACTCTGAGGGTTGACCATAATATTCCCAATACCCACTTTTTTAGATACCTGCAAACTCGCAGCTTTGCCAAAAAAACATGTCCCTTCATTTCCACTCGAGCCTACTAAGTGTCCAGTCAAGAGGTGCTTAGACCTTAACCCTTATTTTAAGGGCACAATCTCCAGATTATACGGCATAATACAGAACATTAATCCACCTTCTTTTGCAAATACAAAATCTGCATGGGAGCAAGACGTAGGTGGCGAGCTACCAAATGATATACGGCAAAGTATTGAGCGTATCCACACCATTTTGCATAAGGCATGGGCTTATTCAGTTTAAGGTTTTTCACCGTCTCCATTACTCGATGGATGACAGATTGCAAAAAATATACCCAAATGTTGACCCCAAATGTCTGAGATGCCACCAGAGTCCATCGACTGTAGGACACATGTTTTGGTCATGTCAATCTGAGTGGCCTCTGGGAACCCATTTTTGAGGCATTCTCACATATGTGTAATACAACTGTTAGCACCAACTCGGTCACTGCCATTTTTGCGGTACTTCCTCCAGACCAGAATGCTACCACTCATCGCTGCTAGCTCGTCGCCTGGTCCTCTTTCACTGGAAGTCTGCAAAACCACCCTTCTTTATGCAGTGGGTTAAGGAGGTGATGTCATCTCTGCCTCTGGACCTTGTTGGGGATAGGGGGCAGTATTTTCACTTTGGATGAATTGCGTGCCCATAGTGAACTGCATCAAACTCTGTCCTAGATTGCTAATATATGCATATTATTATTACTATTGGGTAGAAAACACTCTGAAGTTTCTAAAACTGTTTGAATTATTATAACAGAACTCATAGGGCAGGCAATCTTCCAAACAAGTTTTGAAATTCTGAAAGTTGCAACTTTGACGTCATCTCCTTTCCCAACAAGATATGGATCTGGAAGCACTTCCTACGCCTTCCACTAGATGTCCTCATTCAGTAGAAAGTGCAATGGAGCATTTGCTGTGAACTTTGACCTAATGGGAGGGAAAATAGTCAGTGTCGCAACAGAATGCCATTTTGCTGTGGCGCATTTCTCTGTGGGTGCTACGGCTGTTCCAATCGGCCCCAGATGAAAACGTATGATCCGGTTGGAACGTTATTGGATATATATGATAATAACATCCTGAAGATTGATTCTCTACTTAGTTTGACCAGTTTATTCGACCTGGAATATATCTTTTGGAAGTTTTTGTGCAAGTTATCTTGGACCAGCAGTCAGTTTTTGGGCACGTGAGCTGAAGTGATAGCAAATGCAGCTACTTGGACACTAGCATTGGACATTATGGAACAAAACAACGATTTATTGTGGAACTAGGACTCCTTGCACTACATTCTGATGAAAGATCATCAAAGGTAAGGGAATATTTATGTTGTAATTTCATATGTCTGTTGACTCCAACATGGCGGTTACGTCTGAGCGCCGTCTCAGATTATTGCAATGTTAGGCTTTTTCCGTAACGTTAAAAAAAAATCTGACACAGCGGTTGCATTAAGAACCAGTGTATCTTTAATTATATGTAGAACATGTATCTTTAGTCAAAGTTTATGATGAGTATTTCTGTTATCTGGCGTAGCTTTCTATAATTCCTCCGGATATTTTGGAGGAATTTCTGAACATGGCGTCAATGTAAACCGAGATTTGTGGATATAAAAATGCATATTATCGAACAAAACATAAATGTACTGTGTAACATGTCATATGACTGTCATCTGATGAAGATTTTCAAGAGGTTAGTGATTGATTTTATTTCTAATCCTGCTTTTGTCATTTTATCTTTGGCTGGATATAATGGCTGAGTTTTTTCTTTGGTTTGGTGGTGGTCTAACATAAATATATGTTGTGTTTTCGCTGTAAAACATGTAAAACATCTGACATGATGGGTAGATGAACAAGGTGTCTATCTTTCATTTGAGGTATTGGACTTGTTAATGTGTGAAAGTTAAATATTTCTAAATAATATTTTTGAATTCCCTGCGCCACCTTTTCAGCTGAACGGAGGGGGTGGAGTTCGCTGAGGGGAACGCCTTGCCCCAACAGGGTACACTACGCTTGGGTCCAAACAGAAGTTTGACTTAACTTTTACCCCATTAATACAATACCTGGAGAGCCTGTCTTTTACTTAGTGTAACTTGCATAGTTTGGTAAGTAGTCATGTTTATTCTAGTGGTTATTTGTGCTGATAAGAATATTTATTTAACTTTTTCCCCCCGTTGTTTTTGTTTCTATTACTGCTTGTTTCTGTTTTTCCTTTCCTATTTAACTTACCTTTATACGTAGATGCCTTAGTGGGTAGATGCCTTAGTGGGTAGGTGCCTTAGTGGGTAGGTGCCTTAGTGGGTAGGTGCCTTAGTGGGTAGGTGCCTTAGTGGGTAGGTGCCTTAGTGGGTAGGTGCCTTAGTGGGTAGGTGCCTTAGTGGGTAGGTGCCTTAGTGGGTAGGTGCCTTAGTGGGTAGGTGCCTTAGTGGGTAGGTGCCTTAGTGGGTAGGTGCCTTAGTGGGTAGGTGCTTTGGAGGGAGGGAGGGAGTGGAGGAGATGGATGGATAGGAGAATGAGGGGTTGGGGTTGTACTGTTTTTGTTATCTGAATCTCTAAATAATGTAATAAAATAAAGTCTCAGTGAAAAACATACACAATTCCTTTACATTGATGACTTTTTGCTAATCCAATTAGTTTTCCATGTTGATTCAACTTCATCCCATTTATTTTTTTGTTGTTGAAATGATGTGGAAACATTGTTGATTCAACCAGTTTTTGCCCAGTGGGATGTGTCCAAGGAGGAACCAATCACCCTTAATTTCCTGGCCAAAGTTTTACCCTGAGAACGCAGAGGAGTTGGTTCAGGACACCACTCAGCATCTCTTCTCCCTACAGGTGACAACGATTGGCACACTCATTCCTGCTCATCAACTCAATTCATATCTATATCAATGTATGAAAGACACATGTTTAAGGTAGAGCTGGCCACCAATAAGGGAGCCTAGCTCTAGTCATTGTTTGAAGGAGGCTCATTTTCAATACTTTTAATCTAAGACTTGAACAAGCGTATATTTCTCTCTTCGGATATTAAAATAAAATAAAAATGGTTTGGATTCTTCCCCATCTCCTTCAATAACCATTCAACCTTACCTCAGGGGCCTGTCCATAAAATGTATCTCTCTCTGCTCACTGACACTTACTGACATATATGCTTCTTTTAACCTTTTAATGCTTACAAACCTGAAATCACCAAAGACTTCGGCTGAGTCCAAAATGGCAACCTATTCCTAACATGGGCCCATAGGACTGTGGTCAACTGTAGTGCACCATCTAGGGATCAAGGTTCCATTTGGTAAGCATTGTTCTTCTTCTAAATCCTGCAGATTGCCCATCTTCAACCTCAGGAGGCTGAAGAAATGTCACAAACTTTTACAGATGCACAATCGACAGCATCCTGTCGGGCTGTATCACCGCATGGTACGGCAACTGCACTACATGCAACCGCAGGGCTCTCCAGAAGGTGGTGAGGTCTGCCCAACGCATCACCGGGGGGGCAAACTACCTGCCCTCCAGGACACCTACAGCACCCAATGTCACAGGAAGGCCAACAAGATCATCAAGGACATCAACCACCCGAGCCACTGCCTGTTCACCCCACTATCATCCAGAAGGCAAGGTCAGTACCGGTGCATCAAAGCTGGGACCGAGAGACTGAAAAACAGCTTCTATCTTAAGGCCATCAGACTGCTAAATAGCCATCACTAGCCGGCTTCTACCCCATTACTCAACCCTGCACCTTAGAGGCTGTTGCCCTATATACATAGACTTGGAATCACTGGCCACTTCAATAATGGAACACTAGTCACTTTAATAAATGTTTACATACTGTTTTACTCATCTCATATGTATATAGGATTATTTTTACATGTTTTATTTAACTAGGCAAGTCAGTTAAGGACAAATTGTTATTTACAATGACGGCCTACCCTGGCCAAACCCTAATGATGCTGGGCCAATTGTGCCGCCGCCCTATGGGACGCCCAATCATGACTGGTTGTGATACAGTCTGGAATTGAACCAGGGTCTGTAGTGACGCCTCTCGGGAGCCCCGTATATACTGTATTCTCTTCTACCGTATTTTAATCAATGCCACTCCGACATTTCTCGATCTAATATTGATGTATTTCTTAATTCCTTTATTTTACTTTTAGATTTCTGTGTATTGTTGTGAATCGTTTTTAGATATTACTGCACTGTTGGAGCTAGGAACACAAGTATTTCGCTACACCCACAATAACATCTGCTAAATATGTGTATGTGACCAACAAACTGTCATTTGTTTTGAAATGTAAAATGCGACTGACATTCCTCTCAGAGCATGCTGCTGCATTACTGTCTGTCTGGGCAGTGACAGTACAGCTTTTAAAAAATGTGTTCAATCTTCCCAGTGTCTTTCCTCACTTTGCTGGCCACTTTTAAGAATCTTAAAAGAAATACCGAGGTGTATTTCAGGTCAGTTTACTTCAGAAAAGCTTTCAATGTTTCAGTGAGAATCATATAGTCATTGCAGACCTTGAGACAGCATGAAGAGACATTTGGCTCTTTAGGCACTCAGCCCATCAATGTAATAATACTCCATTAAATAAACGGTTATGGGCGTTCTCACAGTGATCCCATTGAAATGGGCATTATAACCCAACTGAAGCTACATCACTGATCTCTTCAGGCAGACTGCCAATAGAGGGCAAACTTTCACATCTAGTTTTTCTGGTTACTACAGTGTGAGCGACAGAGCCCTCTCAGCCAGAGCCCTCTCAGTAATACACTTTGCCATTATCCCTCTCTGATTGTGTTAAGCCATGTGGAATCAATGCACTGCATATTACCACTGTTCTTTCTCCCCTGTCCTCACACTATGTGGGGAATTCCTTCCCAATCCTGACAAACACTGTTGTGTCCCAAAATGCATCCTATTCCCTATATTGTGCATTACTTCTGTCCAGACTACCCATCGACATCAAAATGATCAGAAACATCCAAATTATTTGTATTTTATTTTGTAGTCTGAACAAGCATTTATTTTGTTTAAAAAAAAATGTAACTAGGCAAATCAGTTAGGAACAAATTCTTATTTTCAATGGCGGCCTAGGATCAGTGGGTTAACTGCCTTGTTCAGGGGCAGAACGACAGATTTTTACCTTGTCAGCTCTGGAATTCGATCTAGCAACCTTTTGGTTATTGACCCATTAACTCTTCCACCCTATTTATTGCTATCTTTACCCATGATTATTATTATGGTTATTATTGTTGTTACTTCAGAGGCCTGTCAGATCCACAACTGGAAAAGACGTTTAATTAAAGACCTTCCGCGGGTAGTCTTCAGATGCACCTCCAACATCCGTCAAATGGTGGTCTACCGGTGCTACGTATCATCTTCCTAGACAATGTGCCGGACCGTAATTATAGATGTGGCTGACGTACTTAGTGTAACTTAACGAACAAATGCACAATGTTCAAGGGCGTCATTACGTTTTCCACAAAAAATGTGATATACCTGATCTATTGTACTTGTGGCCTATGCTATGAAGGAAAAACAAAAACGAGCTCTGAAAACAAGAATAGCAGAACACAGACGTTATATCAGGACACTTGACCAGAGAAACCCTGTGGCTGGGCATTTCATGGAGGCTCATCACAATAGTAGCTCTTAGATACATTGGTGTCGAACATTTTAAAGACTCCTTGGGGGGGGGGGGGGGGGGATACTGATAATCTGTTATTGAGAAGAAAATTGTAATGGATCCACCGTTTGTGCACCATGTCTCCTATAGGTGTAAACCAAGAGTTTGACATCAGACCATTTCTTACATGAATATGTCACTTTGATTTGTCCTACCTTCCAGGTCTCCTATTTGGTCATTTTAAATTGCATTGTTTCCACGCCCACCATGCGTCATGTGCGTAGTGGTCATGTGAGGTGAAATGTGTGTATTTTGGGGTTTGAGCACTCAGTTTGTTTGACTTGACCAAGATCCGTTTCAGATCGAAACGTTGTCAATAAAGCTGTGAATTGGCAGCTTCAACAGTGTGCGTGTCTCCCACATGTATCAATGACCACATTAGGTGTTAAAAGCTCAACTAGCCACATTTATCAAATAAAATGTTCTTTGTCACAGTCGCCAAATACAATAGGTGTAGGTAGACCTGACTGTGAAATGCTTACTTTACAAGCCCTTAACCAACAATGCAGTTCAAGATATAGAGTTAAGAAAATATTTGCTAAATAAAATAAAAATAATAAGTAACACAATAAAATAACAATAACGAGGCTATATACAAGGAGTATGCATAGATAATAAACAGCGAGTAGCAGCAGTGTAAAAACAAAGGGTGGGGGGGTGTCAATGTAAATAGTCCAGGTATCCATTTGATGAATTATTCAGCAGTTTTATAGCTTGGGGGTAGACGCTGTTAATGAGCCTTTTGGACTTAGACTTGGCGCTCCGGTACCACTTGTCGTGCGGTTGCAGAGCGAACAGTCTATGACTTGGGTGACTGGAGTCTTTGACAATTTTTTGGGCCTCTATAATGTGTAGTTGTGTCAGACTACACAATGCCACAAATGTTTCAAGTTGAGGGAGCGTGCAATTTTCATGCTTACTGCAGGATTGTCCACCAGAGCTGTTGCCAGAGAATTTTATGTTAATTTTTCTACCATAAGCCACCTACAATGTCGTTTAAGAGAATTTGGCAGTATGTACAACCAGCCTCACTTTATCTCTACCTATATGTACTTATCTACCTCAATTACCTTCTACCCCTGTACATCAACTCAGTACTGGTACCCCGTGTATATAGCCAAGTTATCGTTACTCATTGTGTATTTGTTACTTGTGTTATTATTATTTTATTATTTCCCCCCAAAAGTTCTGCATTGTCATTCTCTGCAATATCTAAACATTTCATTGTTAGTCTACACCTGTTGTTAACAAACCATACGAAAAAATAAAATAAATAATAATAAATAAAAAAATATATATATTTGATCTGTTTTAAAGCATTTAGGAGGCGATGTAGCAGTTTTGAAGAGAGAAATGGCCTACCACGCGGAAAACGATTTTAGAGGACCGGCTATTAAAGCCTATAACATTCAGGCGACAAATTAACAACAACAATTTAAAATGGATGCTGCAAAAATAAATATGGACAAGAATACAAGTGACTAAATGCCTTGTAAAGCTTGTTTCCTTAATAGCCACATTAATTCAGAGGTTTTGGGAGCACCGCTCCTCCTTCTCCGCCGCTCAGATAGTGTCAAGACCACCGATTACTGCTTATCAGAAGACATCACCATCCCTGTCTCACTGTCTGCATCCCTAATGACAGCCTTTTCCCTATAGGACACTACTTTTGACCAGGGCCCATAGTCAGTCCTCTGAATACGGAAACAGAGAGAGATACATTTTGGCCCGTCAGAGGGGGAAGGGCTGACTAGTCCTTGGGCATTGTCCTTTATGTTTTGCTGGACCATTTGTCATGGGGCCGGAGGTGACAGAGAGCACATAAATTAGGGCCAAGCCTACATATACTACAAAGTATGTGGACATAGAATAGTATGCTCGTCAAACATCTCATTCCAAAATCATGGGCATTAATATGTAGTTCGTCACCACCTTTGCTGCTATAACAGCCTACACTTTTCTGGAAAGGTTTTCCACTAGATGGTGGAACATTGCTGAGGGGACTTGCTTCCATTAGGTCACAAGAGCATTAGTGAGGTTGCGCACTGATGCTGAATGATTAGGCCTGGCTCGCAGTCAGCATTCCAATTCATCCCAAAGGTGTCCGATGGGGTTGAGGTCAGGGCTCTGTGCAGGCCAGCCAAGTTCTTTCACACCGATCTCCAAAACCATTTCCATATGGACCTTTCCTTGTGCACGGGGGCATTGTCATGCTGAAACAGGAAAGGGCCTTCCCCAAACTGTTGCCACAAAGTTGGAGGCACAGAATTGTCTAGAATGTCATTATATGCTGTAGTGTTAAGATTTCCCTTCAATGGAACTAAGGGGCCTGAACCATGAAAAACAGCCCCAGACCATTTTTCCTCCCCCACCAAACATTATATTTGGCACTATGCAGTCGGGCAGGTAGCGTTCTGGCATTCTCCAAACCCAGATTTGTCCGTAGGACTGCCAGAAGGTGAAGCGTGATTCAGTTGACTGGGGCACCTCTAGCAGAAAATAAATTTGACTAACTGACTTGTTGTAAAGGTGGCATCCTATGATGGTGCCACATTGAATGTCACTGAGCTCTTCAGTAAGACCGTTCTATTGCCAATGCTTGTCTATGGAGATTGCATGGCTGTGTACTTGATTTTTAAACACCGTCAGCACCGGTTGTGGCTGAAATAGCCAAATCAACTCATTTGAACAGGTGTCCACATACACCATACTTTATATACAAAATGATCTTTGTGTTCATCTGCATAACTTTCTTAACTTCACATAGTATGTGGTTGCCAGGTAAGGGTGGTGACAGACTGCGTTGAAAGCAGTCCACTACTTTTAAAGCATTGGTAGCAGGCAATCCTCTCCTTTTTGTTCAGGAGCCACAGAGATAGATTCCTGTTCTGTTGGGACCTATTCATTGTCTCTAAAGTAGTGTTTCCACCAGGGGAGGGAGGATGACAGAGAAAATAAGGAGAGAGTACGACATATGGTTTATGCGTGTGTGTGTATGTCAATCATTCACATTTATTTATAAAGCCATTTTTACATCAGCAGTTGTCACAAATTGCTTATACACATACCCAGCCTTAAACCCGAGAGAGCAAGCAAAGCAGATGTAGAATGTCCACTACCGGTCAAAAGTTTTAGAACACCTACTCATTCAAGGGTTTTCATTTATTTGGACTATTATCTACATTGTAGAATAATAGTGAAGACATCAAAACTATGAAATAACACATATGGAACATATAGTAACCAAAAAAGGTGTTAAACAAATCAAAATATGTTTTATATTTGAGATTCTTAAAATAGCCACCCTTTTGCCTTGATGACAGCTTTGAACACTCTTGGCGTTCTCTCAACAGGCTTCGCCTGGAGGGCTTTTCCAACAGTCTTGAAGGAGATCCCACATATGCTGAGCACTTGTTGGCTGCATTTCCTTCACTCTGCGGTCCAACTCATCCCAAGCCATCTCAATTTGGTTGAGGTCGGGGGATTGTGGAGGCCAGATCATCTGATGCAGCACTCCATCGCTCTCCTTCTTGGTAAAATAGCCCTTACACAGCCTGGATGTGTGTTGGGTCATTGTCCTGTTGAAAAACAAACAATAGTCCCATTAAGCCCACTAAGCCCAAACCAGATGGGATGGTGTATCGCTGCAGAATGCTGGTGAAGTGTGCCTTCAATTCTAAATAAATCACAGATGGTGTCACCAGCAAAGCACCACCACACCAACACACCTCCCCCTCCATGTTTTACGGTGGGAAATACAAATGCAGAGATTATCTGTTCACCCACACTGCATCTCACAAAGACACGGTGGTTAGAACCACAAATCTCCAATTTGGACTCCAGACCAAAAGGACAAATTTCCACCGGTCTAATGTCCATTGCTCGTGTTTCTTGGTCCAAGCAAGTCTCTTCTTCTTATTGATGTCCTTTAGTAGTGGATTCTTTGTAGAAATTCGACCATGAAGGCCTGATTCACGCAGTCTCATCTGAACAGTTGATGTTGAGATGTGTCTGTTACTTGAACTCTGTGAAGCATTTATTTGAGTAGAGGCTCGTAACTCTAATGAATTTATCCTCTGCAGCAGAGGTAACTCTGGGTCTTCCATTCCTGTGGTGGTCCTCATGAGAGCCAGTTTCATCATAGCGCTTGATGGTTTTGCGACTGCACTCAAAGAAACTTTCAAAGTTCTTGACATTTTCCGTATTGACTGACCTTCATGTCTTAAAGTAAAGATGGACTGTCGTTTCCCTTTGCTTATTTGAGCTGTTCTTGCCATTATATGGACTTGGTATTTTACCAAATAGGGCTATCTTCTGTATACCACCCCTACCTTGTCACAAAACAACTGATTGGCTCAAATGCATTAAGAAGGAAATAAATTCCACAAATGAACTTTTAAAAAGGCACACCTGTTAATTGAAATGCATTCCAGGTGACTTCCTCATGAAGCTGCTTGCGAGAATGCCAAGAGTGTGCAAAGCTGTCATCAAGGCAAAGAGTGGCTATTTGAATCTCAAATATAAAATATATGTTGATTTGTTTAACACTTTTTTGGTTACTACATGATTCCATATGTGGTATTTCATAGTTTTGATGTCTTCACTATTATTCTCCAATGTAGAAAATCGTAAAAATAAAGGAATACCCTTGAATGAGTAGGTGTTCTAAAACGTTTGACCGGTAGTGTATGTGTGTGTAAAAAGGATATGTGAGAAGTGAGTGGTAGAGAAGTGAGTGGTAGAGAAGTGAGTGGTAGAGAAGTGAGTGGTAGAGAAGTGAGTGGTAGAGAAGTGAGTGGTAGAGAAGTGAGTGGGAGAGAAGTGAGTGGGAGAGAAGTGAGTGGGAGAAAGATGAGTGAACTGGCATGAGGGTTGAGATAAGAGAAATCGTACAGACTTAAGATCTGTAATCTGATTTAAATGAGACAGGAGACCACAGGACAACATAAGCCGTGAAAAGCCTAGAAGTAAGTCATTAGAATGCAAGAGACGTAGAGACCGAGAGACTGAAGGAGGACACATGGAAAAAGGGATTAAAAGAAGCAGAAAGGTGTGTGTGTGCGTGCATGCACGTCTGTATGTCTGGGTGTGCATGTGTACGACAGTAAACATAAACCTGCGTGTGTGTGTGTGTGTGTGTGTGTGTGTGTGTGTGTGTGTGTGTGTGTGTGTGTGTGTGTGTGTAAAATTAACGTCTGTGTGTTTGTGTGTGGGGCGGTTCTGTCTGGAGAGGTTTTGTCTGCTGTTTAGTATTCTGCGCGGCACCTCATCCGGAGACGTGTTGACTGGGATTTCAAGCAACAGCTGCGCCCAAAAAACTCAGGCAGTTGCCTGGTCAGGCGTTCACTCACTGGCTGTAAGCCATGACTAGCGGACTGGAGAGAGGGCGTCACTAGCCTAGCGGACTGGAGAGAGGGCGTGACTAGCGGACTGGATAGAGGGCGTGACTAGCGGACTGGAGAGAGGGCGTGACTAGCGGACTGGATAGAGGGCGTGACTAGCGGACTGGAGAGAGGGCGTGACTAGCGGACTGGAGAGAGGGCGTGACTAGCGGACTGGAGAGAGGGCGTGACTAGCGGACTGGAGAGAGGGCGTGACTAGCGGACTGGAGAGAGGGCGTGACTAGCGGACTGGATAGAGGGCGTGACTAGCGGACTGGAGAGAGGGGGTGACTAGCGGACTGGAGAGAGGGCGTGACTAGCGGACTGGAGAGAGGACGTGACTAGCGGACTGGAGAGAGGGCGTGACTAGCGGACTGGAGAGAGGGCGTGACTAGCGGACTGGAGAGAGGGGGTGACTAGCGGACTGGAGAGAGGGCGTGACTAGCGGACTGGAGAGAGGGCGTGACTAGCGGACTGGAGAGAGGGCGTGACTAGCGGACTGGAGAGAGGGCGTGACTAGCGGACTGGAGAGAGGGCGTGACTAGCGGACTGGAGAGAGGGCGTGACTAGCGGTCTGGAGAGAGGGGGTGACTAGCGGACTGGAGAGAGGGCGTGACTAGCGGACTGGAGAGAGGGCGTGACTAGCGGACTGGAGAGAGGGCGTGACTAGCGGACTGGAGAGAGGGCGTGACTAGCGGACTGGAGAGAGGGCGTGACTAGCGGACTGGAGAGAGGGCGTGACTAGCGGACTGGAGAGAGGGCGTGACTAGCGGACTGGAGAGAGGGGGTGATTACTAATATAAGGCCAATCCTGGTGCACGATGTCTAATATTAAAGAAGTCTCGAGGGATTGCTTGCCTGAGGTAGAGCACCTAATGATAAGCTTTAGACCAAATTATCTACCAATAGTTATCTATATTATTCGTAGCCGTCTATTTACCACCAGAAAACGGTGCTGGCACTAAGACCGCACACAATGAGCTGTCTAAGGCCATAAGCAAACAAGAAAATGCTCATCCAGAAATGCTCATCCTAGTGGCCAGGGACTTTAATGCAGGCAAACTTAAATCCGTTTTACCTAATGTCTACCAGCATGTCACGTGCAAACAGAGAAAAATAAATATAGAAATAAAAAACTCTAGACCACCTTTACATACAAAGTTCTCCCTCGCCCTCCATTAGGCAAATCTGACCATAATTATTAGGGATGCACGATATATCGGAATCGGCTGATATTAGCTAAAAATGCCAACATCGGCATTGGCTCTATGTATAGTTTAACGACGATGTGCAAAACCGATGTCAAAGCTGACATACATACCTGTATAACATAGGTAGATGTAATGACGCCATGCAAAATACAAGCAACAACACAGCATTCCTACCACAAACCCAACTACTCATTTGAAAGTGCATCACCCCCAAACGTTCAGAGACTACTTAGAACAAAAGCAAAAAAACTAAGCTCATACTTGCAACAACTTAACAAGTTCAAATTGAGCAGTCATTTGAAAGAGAAAAGCATTGCAGCGACAAACTCAAATGCAAAATCCATTAATGCCAAGATAATGGAAATTATTGCCCTTGACAATCAACCGTTTTCTGTCGTGGATGATGTTGGCTTTCGCCGACTGGTGGAGCACCTCGAGACCCGGTACATACTACCAAGTAGGCACTATTTTTCAGATGTTGCCCTCCGGAGTTACACAGTACTGTTGAAACGCACATCCATGAGCTACTTGCTATGGGCGTCACTGCTATTAGCTTCACGACTGGCATTTGGACTAGCGATGTCAGCCCCATGAGCGTGCTGAGTCTGACAGCAGAGTGAGTCGACAAGGATTTCGTACTGAGGAAAGCCATATTGCATGCTCAAGAATGTGCTGGTTCTCGCTATTGATTGCAATTATTCCTGAATGAGTCAGTGTTCATGTGCAAAGGATTAGCATTTCAATGATTATAATTATCAACTGTGTAGTGTCATTTGTCTTTCGCGCCCTTCTCAGTCCCTTTGTCTACCAAGCCGCCATACCGGTTTAGCCCACTAGGGCACATCCCCTATCATTTCCTTGTAACCATACCTACTGTTTGTTTGTTTGTTATGCATTTCTGTGATTATGTAGTTAGTTAGTAAATAAATGATTAACACAATTGATGTATGGATGATTCATAGCAAAGACTGGGTTCGTACAGATAACCAACAATTTACGACGTTTGGAATGAGACTAACGTGAGAAAGAATAATTCATCAATTCGAAGACTAATTGATCAGATATTAAAATATCTAAAAAGTTATATTAGGAAAATTATAACTTTGTAATCTGAGGATTTTCATTGATGCCCCGACTTCCTAGTTAATTACATTTACATGATTAGTTTAATCACGTCGCCAAAGACACAACACATGGCAGACACACTGCAACTGGCTGTGAATGAAGGCGTTTGGCCCAATGCAGCATGTCTGACACAGTGACAACAGGAAGGAAAATAGTGGGTCATTTTAAACACTCACAGCTTGCATACAGCTCGCATACAGCTCGCATACAGCTCGCATACAGCTGGCATACAGCTAGCATACTGCTCGCATACTGCTAGCATACAGCTAGCATACAGCTAGCACACAGCTCGCATACAGCTCGCATACAGCTAGCATCCAGCTCGCATACAGCTAGCATACAGCTCGCATAAACGCATACAGCTCGCATAAACGCATACAGCTCGCATACAGCTCGCATACAGCTAGCATACAGCTGGCATACAGCTAGCATACAGCTCGCATACAGCTAGCATACAGCTCGCATACAGCTAGCATACAGCTAGCATACAGCTAGCATAGAGCTCGCATAAACGCATACAGCTCGCATACAGCTCGCATACAGCTAGCATACAGCCAGTATACAGCTCGCATACAGCTAGCATACAGCTCGCATACAGCTCGCATACAGCTAGCATACAGCTAGCATACAGCTCGCATAAACGCATACAGCTCGCATACAGCTCGCATAGAGCTCGCATACAGCTAGCATACAGCTCGCATACAGCCGCCTGCAAGCAATACAGGAGCAGCTTGGAGTGAAAATGAAAAGGCGTTATGAAAGAAGTTCCCATCAGATGGAACAGTACTTTTTACAGAATGGAGAGCCTGCTGGAACAAAAACCAGTGCTTGTCGTATACGTAACCAAATATGAGTTGGCTCCACAACATTAGAGGCCATGGACAGAGAGTGCTGAAACTTAACTGCTTAACTGTCTTTTACATTTTTTATTTCACCTTTATTTACCAGGTAGGCAAGTTGAGAACAAGTTCTCATTTACAATTGCGACCTGGCCAAGATAAAGCAAAGCAGTTCGACACATACAACAACACAGAGTTACACATGGAGTAAAACAAACATAGTCAATAATACAGTAAAAAAATAAGTCTATATACAATGTGAGGTGAGATAAGGGAGGTAAAGGCAAAAAAAAAGGCCATGGGGGCGAAGTAAATACAATATAGCAAGTAAAACATTGAGGTGGTTGATTTGCAATGGAAGAATGTGCAAAGTAGAGATAGAAATAATGGGGTGCAAAGGAGCAAAATAAATAAATAAATACAGTAGCCCATCTAAATTAACCGGCCGCGACCGGCAGGTCCGTCCCCACACGCTAACCAAGGTTGCTAGGTGCACAGTGTTTCCTCCGACACATTGGTGCGGCTGGCTTCCGGGTTGGATGCGCGCTGTGTTAAGAAGCAGTGCGGCTTGGTTGGGTTGTGTATCAGAGGACGCATGACTTTCAACCTTCGTCTCTCCCGAGCCCATACGGGAGTTGTAGCGATGAGACAAGATAGTAGCTACTAACAATTGGAAACCACGAAAAAGGGGTAAAAATAAAACACATGTAAAAAACTATTTGTCTGTACTAGAATGCTTAAAAGGCAGAAAATATATTTTTTTAATCGGTATCTGTTTTTTTGCAAGGAAAATAGTGGATATCGGTGTCGGCCAAAAGGTCATATCGGCGCATCCCTAATTAATATATCCTCCTGATTTTGGCATACAAGCAAAAAACTAAAGCAGGTAGTACCAATGACTTGCTCAATACGGAAGTGGTCAGATGATGTGGATGCTACGATACAGAACTGTTTTGCTAGCACAGATTGGAGTATGTTCCGGGATTCATCCAATGGCTTTGAGGAGCATACCAACTCAGTCACCGGCATCATCAATAAGTGCATCGACGACGACGTCGCCACAGTGACCGTGCGTACATATCCCAACCATAAGCCATGGATTACAGGCAATATCAGCATTGAGCTAAAGGCTAGAGCTGCCGTTTACAAGGAGCGGGACACTAATCTGGACCCCTATAAGAAATCCCGCTATGCCCTCAGACGAACCGTCAAACAGGCAAAGCATCAATACAGGACTAAGATTGAATCCTGCTACATCGGCTCTGAAGCTTGTCGGATGTGGCAGGGATCGAAAACTATTATGGACTACAAAGGAAAACCCAGCCGCGAGCTGCCTACCGGACAAGCAAAATGCCTTTTATGTTCGCTTCGAGGCAAGCAACACTGAAGCATGCATGAGAGCACCAGCTGTTCCGGATGACTGTGTGATCACGCTTTCCATAGCCGATGTGAGCAAGACCTTTAAACAGGTCTAAATTGCCAGACGGATTACCAGGACTTGTACTCAGAGCATGCGCGGACCAACTGGCAAGTGTCTTCACTAACATTTTCAACCTCTCCCTTACCGAGTCTGTAATACCTACATGTTTCAAGCAGACCACCATAGTCCCTGTGCCCAAGAAAGCGAAGGTAAACTGCCTAAATGACTACCGCCCCATAGCACTCACACAGTAGCCATGAAGTGCTTTGAAGTGTGGTCATGACTCACATCAACACCATCATTGCGGAAATTCCCTAACAGATCCACAGATGACGCAATCGCACTCCATACTGCCCTTTCCAACCTGGACAAAAGGAACACCTACGTGAGAATGCTGTTCATTGACTACAGCTCAGTGTTCAACACCATAGTGCCCACAAAGCTCATCACTAAGCTAAGGACCCTGGGACTAAAAACCTCCCTCTGCAACTAGATCCTGAACTTCCTGACAAGCCGCCACCAGGTGGTAAGGGTAGGTAACAACACACCTACCATGCTGATGATCATCAACACTCAAGCCCCTCATGGGTGTGTGCTTAGTCCCCTCCTGTACTCTCTTTTCACCCATGACTGTGTGGCCAAGAGCACGACTCCAACACCATCATTAAGTTTGCTGACGACAACCTCTCCCTCAATGTGAGCAAGACAAAAGAGCTGGTCGTGGACTACAGGAAAAGGAGAGCCAAACGGGCTCGCTTAAAACATTGACAGTGCTGTAATGAAGCGGGTTGATTGTTTCAAGTTCCTTGGTGTCCATATCACCAACAAACTATCATGGTCCAAACAGATCAAGACAGTTTTCCCCCTCAGGAGACTGAAAAGACTTAGCATGGGTGCCCAGATCCTCAAAACAATTCTACATATGCACCATCGAGAGCATTCTGACATGCCAAAACTCGGTATATTTGGAAAGAAGACATTTGGGAGATTATGAGGAAATGATCAGAAGATAGATAGGAGTTACATAGTTCAGAAAACACAAGATCAAGCACACACAAAGGTTTTACTTTTTAATTAAAAAAAAGTAATCTTTCATCGATAAGTGAATTACTGATGCCCAGAGCTGAAAACACAGATGGCTTCCACAACATGTCAACAATATCATTTCAAGAATGGTATTGATAGACCTAACAACAAGAAATGTGCAGATGTTTTTGTAAGTGGTGTCAGGTGTGGTCATGGGACGTTTCAAAGCGTCCCAAAACCTCTCCAAAGTGGCACATGTATGTAAATTAGATCATTC